>NW_027629681.1:105000-107500 GCF_051521515.1 Lactuca serriola
GTGTACGAAGCTACCCCGCCCACACAAAGACGCTAGCCAGGCTTGGCATCTTTTGTGCTTCCAAGATAACTTCAACACGCCGTGATGATCCTGAATGTCTGACAATGCTTCCCGATAATGCTCGTCCTCCACGTTATCGGTGCTTAACCAATGGCAGCTCTTACGCACCCAACCGCACGTCTAACAAGGATAGACCAGCGTACCGTAGTAGTATCACAAAAAGCAACACATGCCACTTTAACGCCTATCACTTCCCCATCATCGGCACATTATCAAATGCTGGCTAGCACCAGAAGCACGTCGAACAAGATTAGCAAGCACACATCGTCATCGTATTGCCACACAGACAGCTCATCCCACATTTCCAAGGCTAGACCACAACCCTGGACTGTTGTCGCAGCGACCTGACGAGGCATCCCCACACCCCGCCAAGGCCCCCACTCGGAGGGGTATTATCTAAGCAACTCGGAACTAAGCAACCGTCACCCATGATCGCGCTGAAAGGCCATCTGGCGCGTTCACCCCTTGCCGTGCTCACTCACGGCTCCCCCCCTATATATACATATTGCACAAAGAGCTTGGTGACAGGAACAGACATGGATTTCCCTGATTATGCATAATTTTTAATATGCGCACGGCGTCGAGGAAAATCAAGGCAACGGGGCTAGTTTGTGCGCACGGCGTCGAGGAAAATCAAGGCAACGGGGCTAGTTCATGCGCACGGCGTCGAGGAAAATCAAGGCAACGGGGCTATTTCTCAGGCCATCGTTCGAGAAATCAAGGCAGCGTGTTGGGGGTGTTGGCCTCTTTCATGGGTCGTGGGGCTTGGCTTGGCTTGCCTTGTTGGTGCTCGATACAGCCTCATGACTCTGAGCTGCCCATCGCCCAAGTCGGGCACCCATGCGAATGAGACCCCATGGTACCCCCTATATATACATATTGCACAAAGAGCTTGGTGACAGGAACGGACATGGATTTCCCTGATGATGCATAATTTTTGGACACACACGACGTCGGGGCGAGGGGACACGCGAGTGGGGCGTCTATGGGGGCGTTGATGGCCTCGTTTTCGTGAAGACCGGGCGCCTTGGCCATGGCCTCGAGCGTGCCAGCCTCGACAGCTCTGGGCGCTGAACACCCCCCAGGGCGCCGATGGGGAGCAGTCCCCTGGTACCCCCTATATATACATATTGCACAAAGAGCTTGGTGACAGGAACAGACATTGATTTGCCCAGGGATGCATAATTTTGCGAAATCGTCCATAACTCGCTCGAATTAATTCGGATTCACACGAAATTTTGTAGGGATGCTTTTTATTATAAATGAAAGGCGTTGAAATAAAAAAATGTCATGTTTGGGGCATAAATGTCCGTGACCTATCCCTGGCCATGCCTTGAAGCGTTCGGTTCCCTACTTGTTGATATGCAGCTCAAATGAAGTTGGAATGTCATTGAAACTTTGCGTGGGTCATTGTGAACATAGACCTTGAAATGGAAATATATCGTGTTCGGGTTTTTGTCTCTGTCGCCTACTGATAGGCACCTACTGATAGGCAGGCAGATAAGGCTTCTAGCTATTCATTAGTCGCTTGGATGAACCCGAAAGAGCACGAGCAGTTCGCCTGGTGACTATGTAGTAAGTAGGAACTACAACACTTAAACGGATTCGGTTACAACACTTTGCTCCCTTCATCGTTTGACTTGCTTAGAAATCTGCTCATGGTTTGTCAAGGCCCCTTGTTCCTTAGAACGATGAGGATGGGATTGGTTCGTTCAAGGGCATGTGTGTGGCAAGATGCCTCGTTTTCATGGCCGTTCATGAGTGTTTGTGTAGGAAGTAGACTTGTTCCCTTGGTCGTTCATGGGGCTGTGTGTGGGAGCAAGCCTTGTTCACTTGGTCGTTCATGGGTGTCTGTTTGGGAAGAAGTCTTGTTCCCTTGGCCGTTCATGGGGCTGTGTGTGGGAACTACCCATGTTCCCTTGGTCGTTCATGGATGGCCATGTGTGTGGCAAGGGGCCTAGCTTCCTTGGTCGTTCATGGCCATGTGTGTGGCAAGGGGCCTCGTTCCATTGGTCGTTCATGGATGGGCATGTGTGTGGCAAGGGGCCTCGTTCCCTTGGTCGTTCATGGGCATGCTGTGTGGCAAGGCGCCTCGTTCCCTTGGTCGTTCATGGATGGGCATGTGTGTGGCAAGGTGCCTCGTTCCCTTGGTCGTTCATGGGCACGTGTGTGGCAAGGTGCCTCGTTCCCTTGGTCGTTCATGGGCGTGCTGTGTGGCAAGATGCCTTGTTCCCATAGGTATCCTGACTGTGTGGCTTGCCATGACCCTAGCCTTGCCAGCCTCACATGCATTCTTCCCTTGGTCGTTCATGGATGGGCATGTGTGTGGCAAGGTGCCTTGTTCCCTTGGTCGTTCATGGGCATGTGTGTGGCAAGGTGCCTCGTTCCCTTGGCCGTTCATGGATGGGCATGTGTGTGGCAAGATGCCTTGTTCCCATAG
>NW_027629682.1:0-118309 GCF_051521515.1 Lactuca serriola
GCTCTGATACCAGTTTGGGTGTGTGGATGTGTACGGAATTTATGTTTTAACAAAGAAGGGAATAAATATAAAAATTGTGAAAAGAAGACTCTTGTATCAATAAATGTGTAATTGTGATGTAGTGAGTGTTATACTTACATAGATAGAAACTATTCAAGCCAGCCTGTGTCGTTCATTGGTCTGTGTGGTTGCTTTCCCTGTTGGCATGGTGCCTGTGGTACTGTTAATCATCGTCGACCTGACACTCTGTCACTTACAAGTTTCATCACTCTAAATTGTATGAACACTCAAAAATAACAAAACAAAGATTTATTGATAACAGAGTTCCCAAAAAGGGAAGACTCTTACAATATTTTACATTTTTCCCCTTCTAAGGGAGGAATTACTCACTAGACATTGAACTGAAAATTTACTAGATAGAGAGTGTTTTTTTTTTTTTTTTTTTTTTTTTTTCTTGCACTCGTTATTCCGATGTCCCTAAAACAAAACATAACTCTCAATTTATAGATACATTGAGAGGGTCTGATCCTTGCCTAAAATGTCAGGCATGACGTTTTTATCCACTAAAGATTACATTATTGTGGACAGCTAGAAAGCTTCTAATAATGAAGAAGGGCATTATTATTTCGAGTGGCTGGGGCCATTTGACACGTGAAGCATCTTTCTTTAAGATGATGATGATTTGTCATCTTCAGAGGGGGGTCCCTCCATTGTCTCCGAATCTTTGCTTTCGCAAAAGTGACAAAGATGTTCTTCAAAAAGTTGTTCTGCATGTCGGCAGAAGTGTTGGCGTGTAGCATTGGATACTTCCATGCTATTGTTCATGAATTTTTCGCCAAACTTGGAGGCTTGACGAAGATCTTCTTGGCTGGTGTTGTTGTAACTCCAGCTTGTAATTATACAATGCGAGTCGGTATAATTAATCTTCTTTTTTGAACCAGAGATAATCTCGATGATTTTTTCTGATATTCTTCTTAAACCATTGATGCGATTGGGATGAAGAATCTCTGTAAAAGGTAGATCTTTGTCTTCCATTGGTTGAGATTGTTCAATATCTCTATTGGCTTTAGAAAGACCAATTTCCAGAAAGTGGTATGGAGAAAGAGTTGATTCTTGAATCCATTCTGGGAGTGAAGAGATGCATCTGATGTAGATCGGATTATCTTTTGCTTTAAGTACTTTCTTTCGAAAGTTTTTAATGGATTCTACCATGTTGCTTGGGAAGAAAATGAGTTCTTGAAGGTTGCAACTTGGGTAGATATTGTCGATTAGTCCAGCTTGAAAGGCTTGGTATACTAATTTTGCATCTGATCCTTCGAGGAAGTTGAACAGACTTTTTGTTTTCTTGTCCGTAGTGAAAAACTTTTCATGAACAAGGTCTTCTGGGCATGCAGCTCTTGCTTTCTTCCAGATTGTTCTGAAGTCTTCGAAAGAGATTTCAGGATAGTTAACCATTTGTTGAGCGTTATTTGGAACGTCAAACCTTTGGTCTCTGTGAGCTTCTTTGACTTTATGAATTTTTGGTCGAAGAAGTGGTTGGTTAGTCTTGCTTGTATCGTCTTGATAAGTGGCAAGGCTTAATCTTGCAGATGCTTCATTTCTGAATTTTTTGCAAGTAACTTTATCAACTTTACAGAATGTTTCTGTAATTCCCCAGTCAGTATGAACACCGGCATGAGGTCCTTTGTAGATTACATAAAATCTTTCAGCTTCTTTGTTAAGAGCTTTTTTGTAATCTGGTGTAAACTCCTGCACAGATTTGTTAATGGGTGACAAGGTTGTCATTTTACTGATTCCTTCAGTACAAGGATTGGTATCAACCAACAAGCTAGTTTTTCCATCAGGAAGAGGAGTAGCTGTCTCCTTTATTATGCTTTTTAGCAAAGCATCAGCTTTCAACGGATTTGTTGATTCTTTACCAGGTGCCGTTTGCACTGGAATAGCCTTTGTTTTTGAGCTTTCGCTTTCCGGTACATTGGTGACCGTTGTTACTTGTTCATACAAGTTGATTTTCTGCTCAATTGCAGATAGCTCTATGAGGAGCATTTGTTTCTTCATCCTCAAAGTGTTGAGGTCTTCCATTTTTGTAAACTCAAATTTTTGTTTACTTTTTTCTCTAATCTCCCCCTCTCTTTTTTGTAGGTGAAGTTTTTGTGAGGAAATATGTCTTGAGGATCATATCCTTTTATAGGGCTCGAGAGGAGCGAGTGAGATCATGGATGATGTAAGGTATACCTGAAGTCACGGGTGAGGCAGTCTGCCAGTACGTTTTTGTTTCCTGCGAGATGTTCAACAGTGAAAGTATATCGTGAAAACCACTCTTGCCAACGTATTAGCCGGCCTAATTTGTTATCTCCTGCAATCTTAGTTCGGAGGAAATAAGTAAAATTTTTATTATCTGTACGAACCAGGAAATTTACTGGTGTTAAATATACAGAGAATTTTGTAATAACTCTTTTTACAGCGAGTAATTCTTTTTCATTGCTATGGTAGTTTTTCTCAGCTGCTTTGAAACTGCCAGAGGTGTACCTGCAAATTTGTTCTTCGTTTTTGGGGTTTTTAGCTTTTAAAACACCTCCCCAAAATTCATCAGAAGCATCAGTTTCAATAATTAAACTGTCTTCAATGTTTGGAAGATAAAGTTTTGGAAAATTGATTAAAACTTTCTTTATCTTTTTGATGTAGTCTGTATCAGCATTTGACCAATTCCAAATGACATCTTTTTTTAATTTTGCCTGTAAAGGTTTTCTCATGGCTGCAAGTTTTTCAATATATGTTTCAGCATAAGTTAAAACACCAAGAAATCTTTGTAGTTGCTTTTTGTCTTCTAAAACATTTGGAAAGTCATGTAAATGTTCAAGAATATGTTTTTGAGGACAATGGGTACCTTCATTTATTTCTAAACCTAAAAAATTGATTTTTGTTTTGAAAAGATGAGCTTTCTTTTTTGAAAGTATTATACCATATTTTAAAATAGTTCTGAGAACCTGTGTGACATGAACATAGTGTTCTTGTTCATTTTTGCTGAAGATCATGATGTCATCAACGTATACAGTGCAGAAACCTTCAAGGCCTCGAAGAGCATTCTGCATGTGTCTTTGAAAAATACTAGGAGCTTGTTTAAGCCCAAAGGGTAGTACTTTCCATTGAAAGAGTCCATCAGGACATGTGAAGGCAGTGAGAAGCTGCGATTCTTCATCAAGTAGAACTTGCCAGAAACCTGACTTGCAGTCGAAACTTGAATAAATGTTTTTTCCTCGTAGAAGAGTCAAGAGTTCGTGCATATTGGGGAGATTATGTGAGTCTCCAATAGTTGCATCATTGATTGCTTTGTAGTTAACAACCATTCGCTTCTTTCCTCTTCTTTTCTCTGCTTCTTTATTGACAAGAAAGGCAGGAGACATATGAGGGGATTTTGATTCTATAATTAGTCTCATATCAAGTAATTCTTTGATTTGTTTGGAAAATTCTTCTCTATCTTGTAGAGAGTAAACCATAGGTTTTTCTCTAATAACCGTTTTGGGATCAATAAGCTTGATTGAAGCTTTCATCCATCCTTTGGTTTTATTTGGATCAATAGGATTTTCAGAACAAACTTTTTCAAGAAGATCTTCAATCTGTTTGAACCTGGTAGTTTGAATAGAAATAATCCTTTCTTTATTAATCTCTTCATGAGTTATATTAGTACCTGGAATTTGTTTTTCTTTAGAACCTTTTTCTTGAGTTTCAAGAAAACCTGGTTTTCCTTTGCTATAGGCCTCTGTAACCTTTTTTATAATTACCATATCATTATTAAGATGAAAGGCAATTCTATCTATCCATTGTATGAATGGTCCATAGACTTGACAGAAGTTGTTACCAATTATGATATCAATTCCTGAATTTTGTTGGTAAATAGTGGGAACATTGAAATGTTCTCCTGAAAGTTCGAGATTAATATTTCTACAAACTTTATTAATTTTTATGGTTTCACCATTTGCAATAGTGGCACTAATTTCTTTGGGAGCGTTTTCCCAGAGTTCATCCGGAATGATGAATTTGCTTGCAAGACATAAAGATGCACCTGTGTCTACAAAACAATGTACTCTAAATTTTTTATATCCTTTAAAGTTAAGGAAGGCAGAAACATAAATAGAGTTTGGATTAGTAAGATTCATGATAAGGGAATCATCAATCTTCTGGAGGTTTACGCAAAAATGGTTAATCTCCTCCTCCCTGAAAAGCGAGGTATGTATGGGACTAGTCTGAGTCATCCGTTGTTGATTCGTATTCTTCAGTGTCTGATGAAGATTCTGTTTCAACATGATATATAAAAACATGTTGCGTACCATCATACTCTTCTTCAAGAGCTTCATAGCCTCCATTGTTAGCGGTTTGTAAAACCTTGACTTTGTCAGGGTATTTTTTTCTATTTGGACATTCGTTTGCGTAGTGTCCTTCTTCATTGCAGATCCAACACCTACATTTTTTCTTTCCTTGCGGACAAGAAGTAGTTTTCTTAGGTGTTTCTTTTGATGGTTTCTTGAAGTATTTTCCTGGTGAAAATTTTCTTCTTTTCTTTTTCCAAAAAGATTTGTATTTCTTTTTGTTTTTATGCTTTTTCTTAGTATAATTTTTCTTTCCAATATCAAAGTTTTTGAAATCAGAGAGAATGCTACAACAATCTTTGCTTATAGTTTTAAGCTTTTGTTGTTTATATCTGTCTTGACAGATTCTATCAATTTCTTCTTTTGCAATTTTTGTTGCGTAAGAAAGACTGGTTTGCTGGATTTCTCCAGTAGCTTCTTTTTTCCATCTGTCTGTACAGGTTTCTCCAATAATTGGAATTTTCATGAGATAAGCAGATATCCATTGCGCATATTCACTTCTCTGTGGAATATCATACAAATATGATTCATACATACATGTGTATTTGTCGAGAAGACTAATATCATGTAATTGGAGTTTAGTCATTGAAACTCTTGCTATGTCAACCTTCTTATTAATGGTGAAGTCTTTATTAGAAATATAATCAAGACCTAAGAAAGTAGTGTATATGACATTTATGAGATTATCAAAAAGATCTGAGCCATGTAGTTCTTCATTCCAATTATTGTTTCTTAGGAATTTCTGCACGATTCCATCAGTTTTGTGTTCTAAAAGTAGTAGAACATTTTTTGCTTTTTCAAATTCATCTGGATTTGTTTGTAAGATTAGTGAAATCTCAGTAACCCATTTTTCTACAACTCTTTCTCTGAGTTTTAAATCTTGGATACAATCAATATTGAGTACATTGATCGTATTGGGTCCTTGGCCACTATTTGGAATTCCATTGTGGACAGGCATTTTGAACTCGTATTTCTTTTTATTGCCTCTTCTTGTGGCTGTATAAGAAGATTCTGCTTCATCATCTTCCATATCTGAATATTCGAACTTAACAGTCTTTGTATTTGTTTTAAAATTATCTTCTTGTTCTGATTCAGTATCGGGTTCATTTATTTTAGTCATTCTAAAATATTGATCAAAAAGTTTGGGTTCTTTTT
Source organism: Lactuca serriola (assembly GCF_051521515.1). Classification (NCBI taxonomy): domain Eukaryota; kingdom Viridiplantae; phylum Streptophyta; class Magnoliopsida; order Asterales; family Asteraceae; genus Lactuca; species Lactuca serriola. The sequence goes on from NW_027629682.1 coordinate 5,523, forward strand.
GATACAATTCTTCACATTCTTCAGTTTCTAAAGATAAAAGCTGAATAAGCTTTTGGTCAGTTTTATCATAATCTTCATATTGAAGGTTAAAGAAATATTTCTCGAGACGTTCAGAGATTGTTTCTTTCATTTTTATTCTTTCTTGAAAATGTTAATTTTCTGGGAATCTTTTGAGCTTCCTAAGTCAGGGTTTCCAACACTAGGATTGGGAGGTGAGTATTTCTTAAGACCTGAATATTTTCCAGGCTTGGTTTTTTGTTCTATGATGGAGATATTCTTGATGTGCTCAAGTATGTCTTTATTACATGGGCAAGAGTCAATCTTTTCAGATAACTCTTTAGTAATGTCTGCAATAATTTTTGCAGATGCTACTTCCAACTGGGTAATGGTTACGTATTTATTGAATGTTAAGTCCATGTTTATAATCAGCCCATCAATTTTTTCATTAAGGAGATTGATTGATCTATTTATCTCGGGTATCGAGGTGATTGATTTATTGAGCTCGGGTATCGAGGTCATCCTATTAGTTGTTTTAACTGATCATGTATATTAGTGATCTTAATGTTGGTTTCCTTAAGAGTGCCCTCAATATTTGCCTTTTTGGCGACTTCTTCAACAAATTGGTTGTTTTTTAAAGAGTTTTCTAAAAGAATTGAATGTTTGTCAATAGACTGGGTTAACTTGATAGTTAATTTATTTTGTCTTTCAATAACTTCGAAGAATTTTTCAAAATCTTTTTTATCAAGATTGTTTTTAACCATAAAGGCTAAATCGTTTTTAAATTGGTTAAAAGGTATTTTATTTTTTGAAATATCTTTAGAAATATCTTTTGAAATACCAAGATAATGGCTTATTTTTGAAGTTTTTAAAAGACATCTTGCAATGATTTGGTTGAGATTATTGCAATGATTTACGATTGTTTGAACACCAGCTTTACCAGAAGTAGAGAAAACGTATTCTTTCTTTTCAGTATTATCGTCAAGAGTTTTAATTTTGACTGTTTTACCTTTTTTATAGAAATGAGGAAAATCAATTTTATTATTCATTTATAATGTCAGTGATTTGTTTGATATTCTGGCGTAGACTATCAATTTTTAAAGACATGTTTCTTATTAGGTTATTATCTTTTCTCTCCGAGCTTTCTCCTATGTGGAGTGAATCCATAGAAATTCTTGGTCTAAGAGTTTCTCCTAGAGCTTTTTTATTTCTAGCTATATTTAAAACCCAAGAGTTTTCTTGAGGATTTATGTCGCAGAATTGTTTATCTTTGACATGGCCTATTTCTGAAAAGACATCATCAAGTTCGATGTACTCGTCTTTCTTATAGTCTATGCTATGGTGACTGTTGGTCAGGGCATATCCTATGAGATATGTTATGGTGAAAGGTTTATCACCTGGACTCATTAGGTCACTTCTTTCAAAGTGATGTATAAAAGATAAGGTTTTATCTATATTTGCAGATTTTAAATCCAGAGCAAACTTTGGATAGACTGAAAACATAAACTTTTGGTAAGCAAGGTTTCCCTTTGCAGCACCTAAGATGCAGTCCTGTCTGTCAGTAATTCTGTTGTCAATTAAGGCCATTTTTATGGGAGAATTTATTCCTGCTTGGAATTGGGATTTTAACAAAATTTTTACAGCTCCGATATGGACCATTCTAATTTTTGATCTAATCTCAACTGGAATACTTTTTAAGTTATTATGTATTTGCTCCTTAGTTAAAAGGGGTAGAAAGACAGCTCCTATTGTATCTTTTATGTCTACGGACATTTCTTTAGTACTAACAAAGTAGAAAATTTCATTTTTCCTTTTAAGGGGATTTAGAATACTAAGTTTAGAAGGAACATTTTTGAAAATGTTTTCTTTCTTTATTTTTAAATCAATTTTCTTAACTCTAGAGAGAAGGTCTTGTTTTATTAAAAGATTTGCATGAAAGCCGTCTTCATCTTCAACATAAGTTAAGATTTGTTTTTCTTCTGAATTATTTTCTTCAGTGTTGTTGAAAATTTCATTATTCATTTTAAGAAAAGCTAACAGGTTAAAATAAACTTTCTGAGTTTTGAAACTAATTTTTTATTTCTATCAAGATGTTCTTGATGTACTTTTTGCTTATGCAGGAGATACATACGTATATTAACCAAGTTTGGTATATATTTGTTAGTATGTTTATTTTGTGCTTGTAGAATTCTGAAATCTATATGCACCAAGTCTTTTTTATTATTGAAAAGTATTTCTTTATGTTGAGAGATTTCAATCTCTTTATTATGAATATGTTCAAACTTTACTCTGTAAAGTGTTTTATTATAATGTAATGCCATATTTATCAAGGCTCTTCTTGTGGCTGTATAAGAAGATTCTGCTTCATCATCTTCCATATCTGAATATTCGAACTTAACAGTCTTTGTATTTGTTTTAAAATTATCTTCTTGTTCTGATTCAGTATCGGGTTCATTTATTTTAGTCATTCTAAAATATTGATCAAAAAGTTTGGGTTCTTTTTGATACAATTCTTCACATTCTTCAGTTTCTAAAGATAAAAGCTGAATAAGCTTTTGGTCAGTTTTATCATAATCTTCATATTGAAGGTTAAAGAAATATTTCTCGAGACGTTCAGAGATTGTTTCTTTCATTTTTATTCTTTCTTGAAAATGTTAATTTTCTGGGAATCTTTTGAGCTTCCTAAGTCAGGGTTTCCAACACTAGGATTGGGAGGTGAGTATTTCTTAAGACCTGAATATTTTCCAGGCTTGGTTTTTTGTTCTATGATGGAGATATTCTTGATGTGCTCAAGTATGTCTTTATTACATGGGCAAGAGTCAATCTTTTCAGATAACTCTTTAGTAATGTCTGCAATAATTTTTGCAGATGCTACTTCCAACTGGGTAATGGTTACGTATTTATTGAATGTTAAGTCCATGTTTATAATCAGCCCATCAATTTTTTCATTAAGGAGATTGATTGATCTATTTATCTCGGGTATCGAGGTGATTGATTTATTGAGCTCGGGTATCGAGGTCATCCTATTAGTTGTTTTAACTGATCATGTATATTAGTGATCTTAATGTTGGTTTCCTTAAGAGTGCCCTCAATATTTGCCTTTTTGGCGACTTCTTCAACAAATTGGTTGTTTTTTAAAGAGTTTTCTAAAAGAATTGAATGTTTGTCAATAGACTGGGTTAACTTGATAGTTAATTTATTTTGTCTTTCAATAACTTCGAAGAATTTTTCAAAATCTTTTTTATCAAGATTGTTTTTAACCATAAAGGCTAAATCGTTTTTAAATTGGTTAAAAGGTATTTTATTTTTTGAAATATCTTTAGAAATATCTTTTGAAATACCAAGATAATGGCTTATTTTTGAAGTTTTTAAAAGACATCTTGCAATGATTTGGTTGAGATTATTGCAATGATTTACGATTGTTTGAACACCAGCTTTACCAGAAGTAGAGAAAACGTATTCTTTCTTTTCAGTATTATCGTCAAGAGTTTTAATTTTGACTGTTTTACCTTTTTTATAGAAATGAGGAAAATCAATTTTATTATTCATTTATAATGTCAGTGATTTGTTTGATATTCTGGCGTAGACTATCAATTTTTAAAGACATGTTTCTTATTAGGTTATTATCTTTTCTCTCCGAGCTTTCTCCTATGTGGAGTGAATCCATAGAAATTCTTGGTCTAAGAGTTTCTCCTAGAGCTTTTTTATTTCTAGCTATATTTAAAACCCAAGAGTTTTCTTGAGGATTTATGTCGCAGAATTGTTTATCTTTGACATGGCCTATTTCTGAAAAGACATCATCAAGTTCGATGTACTCGTCTTTCTTATAGTCTATGCTATGGTGACTGTTGGTCAGGGCATATCCTATGAGATATGTTATGGTGAAAGGTTTATCACCTGGACTCATTAGGTCACTTCTTTCAAAGTGATGTATAAAAGATAAGGTTTTATCTATATTTGCAGATTTTAAATCCAGAGCAAACTTTGGATAGACTGAAAACATAAACTTTTGGTAAGCAAGGTTTCCCTTTGCAGCACCTAAGATGCAGTCCTGTCTGTCAGTAATTCTGTTGTCAATTAAGGCCATTTTTATGGGAGAATTTATTCCTGCTTGGAATTGGGATTTTAACAAAATTTTTACAGCTCCGATATGGACCATTCTAATTTTTGATCTAATCTCAACTGGAATACTTTTTAAGTTATTATGTATTTGCTCCTTAGTTAAAAGGGGTAGAAAGACAGCTCCTATTGTATCTTTTATGTCTACGGACATTTCTTTAGTACTAACAAAGTAGAAAATTTCATTTTTCCTTTTAAGGGGATTTAGAATACTAAGTTTAGAAGGAACATTTTTGAAAATGTTTTCTTTCTTTATTTTTAAATCAATTTTCTTAACTCTAGAGAGAAGGTCTTGTTTTATTAAAAGATTTGCATGAAAGCCGTCTTCATCTTCAACATAAGTTAAGATTTGTTTTTCTTCTGAATTATTTTCTTCAGTGTTGTTGAAAATTTCATTATTCATTTTAAGAAAAGCTAACAGGTTAAAATAAACTTTCTGAGTTTTGAAACTAATTTTTTATTTCTATCAAGATGTTCTTGATGTACTTTTTGCTTATGCAGGAGATACATACGTATATTAACCAAGTTTGGTATATATTCGTTAGTATGTTTATTTTGTGCTTGTAGAATTCTGAAATCTATATGCACCAAGTCTTTTTTATTATTGAAAAGTATTTCTTTATGTTGAGAGATTTCAATCTCTTTATTATGAATATGTTCAAACTTTACTCTGTAAAGTGTTTTATTATAATGTAATGCCATATTTATCAAGGCTCTGATACCAGTTTGGGTGTGTGGATGTGTACGGAATTTATGTAGAGAGAAGGTCTTGAGAAAACCTTTACATGATATTAGTCTTCTCGACAAATACACATGTATGTATGAATCATATTTGTATGATATTCCACAGAGAAGTGAATATGCGCAATGGATATCTGCTTATCTCATGAAAATTCCAATTATTGGAGAAACCTGTACAGACAGATGGAAAAAAGAAGCTACTGGAGAAATCCAGCAAACCAGTCTTTCTTACGCAACAAAAATTGCAAAAGAAGAAATTGATAGAATCTGTCAAGACAGATATAAACAACAAAAGCTTAAAACTATAAGCAAAGATTGTTGTAGCATTCTCTCTGATTTCAAAAACTTTGATATTGGAAAGAAAAATTATACTAAGAAAAAGCATAAAAACAAAAAGAAATACAAATCTTTTTGGAAAAAGAAAAGAAGAAAATTTTCACCAGGAAAATACTTCAAGAAACCATCAAAAGAAACACCTAAGAAAACTACTTCTTGTCCGCAAGGAAAGAAAAAATGTAGGTGTTGGATCTGCAATGAAGAAGGACACTACGCAAACGAATGTCCAAATAGAAAAAAATACCCTGACAAAGTCAAGGTTTTACAAACCGCTAACAATGGAGGCTATGAAGCTCTTGAAGAAGAGTATGATGGTACGCAACATGTTTTCTACTTTGTTAGTACTAAAGAAATTTTCTACTTTGTTAGTACTAAAGAAATGTCCGTAGACATAAAAGATACAATAGGAGCTGTCTTTCTACCCCTTTTAACTAAGGAGCAAATACATAATAACTTAAAAAGTATTCCAGTTGAGATTAGATCAAAAATTAGAATGGTCCATATCGGAGCTGTAAAAATTTTGTTAAAATCCCAATTCCAAGCAGGAATAAATTCTCCCATAAAAATGGCCTTAATTGACAACAGAATTACTGACAGACAGGACTGCATCTTAGGTGCTGCAAAGGGAAACCTTGCTTACCAAAAGTTTATGTTTTCAGTCTATCCAAAGTTTGCTCTGGATTTAAAATCTGCAAATATAGATAAAACCTTATCTTTTATACATCACTTTGAAAGAAGTGACCTAATGAGTCCAGGTGATAAACCTTTCACCATAACATATCTCATAGGATATGCCCTGACCAACAGTCACCATAGCATAGACTATAAGAAAGACGAGTACATCGAACTTGATGATGTCTTTTCAGAAATAGGCCATGTCAAAGATAAACAATTCTGCGACATAAATCCTCAAGAAAACTCTTGGGTTTTAAATATAGCTAGAAATAAAAAAGCTCTAGGAGAAACTCTTAGACCAAGAATTTCTATGGATTCACTCCACATAGGAGAAAGCTCGGAGAGAAAAGATAATAACCTAATAAGAAACATGTCTTTAAAAATTGATAGTCTACGCCAGAATATCAAACAAATCACTGACATTATAAATGAATAATAAAATTGATTTTCCTCATTTCTATAAAAAAGGTAAAACAGTCAAAATTAAAACTCTTGACGATAATACTGAAAAGAAAGAATACGTTTTCTCTACTTCTGGTAAAGCTGGTGTTCAAACAATCGTAAATCATTGCAATAATCTCAACCAAATCATTGCAAGATGTCTTTTAAAAACTTCAAAAATAAGCCATTATCTTGGTATTTCAAAAGATATTTCTAAAGATATTTCAAAAAATAAAATACCTTTTAACCAATTTAAAAACGATTTAGCCTTTATGGTTAAAAACAATCTTGATAAAAAAGATTTTGAAAAATTCTTCGAAGTTATTGAAAGACAAAATAAATTAACTATCAAGTTAACCCAGTCTATTGACAAACATTCAATTCTTTTAGAAAACTCTTTAAAAAACAACCAATTTGTTGAAGAAGTCGCCAAAAAGGCAAATATTGAGGGCACTCTTAAGGAAACCAACATTAAGATCACTAATATACATGATCAGTTAAAACAACTAATAGGATGACCTCGATACCCGAGCTCAATAAATCAATCACCTCGATACCCGAGATAAATAGATCAATCAATCTCCTTAATGAAAAAATTGATGGGCTGATTATAAACATGGACTTAACATTCAATAAATACGTAACCATTACCCAGTTGGAAGTAGCATCTGCAAAAATTATTGCAGACATTACTAAAGAGTTATCTGAAAAGATTGACTCTTGCCCATGTAATAAAGACATACTTGAGCACATCAAGAATATCTCCATCATAGAACAAAAAACCAAGCCTGGAAAATATTCAGGTCTTAAGAAATACTCACCTCCCAATCCTAGTGTTGGAAACCCTGACTTAGGAAGCTCAAAAGATTCCCAGAAAATTAACATTTTCAAGAAAGAATAAAAATGAAAGAAACAATCTCTGAACGTCTCGAGAAATATTTCTTTAACCTTCAATATGAAGATTATGATAAAACTGACCAAAAGCTTATTCAGCTTTTATCTTTAGAAACTGAAGAATGTGAAGAATTGTATCAAAAAGAACCCAAACTTTTTGATCAATATTTTAGAATGACTAAAATAAATGAACCCGATACTGAATCAGAACAAGAAGATAATTTTAAAACAAATACAAAGACTGTTAAGTTCGAATATTCAGATATGGAAGATGATGAAGCAGAATCTTCTTATACAGCCACAAGAAGAGGCAATAAAAAGAAATACGAGTTCAAAATGCCTGTCCACAATGGAATTCCAAATAGTGGCCAAGGACCCAATACGATCAATGTACTCAATATTGATTGTATCCAAGATTTAAAACTCAGAGAAAGAGTTGTAGAAAAATGGGTTACTGAGATTTCACTAATCTTACAAACAAATCCAGATGAATTTGAAAAAGCAAAAAATGTTCTACTACTTTTAGAACACAAAACTGATGGAATCGTGCAGAAATTCCTAAGAAACAATAATTGGAATGAAGAACTACATGGCTCAGATCTTTTTGATAATCTCATAAATGTCATATACACTACTTTCTTAGGTCTTGATTATATTTCTAATAAAGACTTCACCATTAATAAGAAGGTTGACATAGCAAGAGTTTCAATGACTAAACTCCAATTACATGATATTAGTCTTCTCGACAAATACACATGTATGTATGAATCATATTTGTATGATATTCCACAGAGAAGTGAATATGCGCAATGGATATCTGCTTATCTCATGAAAATTCCAATTATTGGAGAAACCTGTACAGACAGATGGAAAAAAGAAGCTACTGGAGAAATCCAGCAAACCAGTCTTTCTTACGCAACAAAAATTGCAAAAGAAGAAATTGATAGAATCTGTCAAGACAGATATAAACAACAAAAGCTTAAAACTATAAGCAAAGATTGTTGTAGCATTCTCTCTGATTTCAAAAACTTTGATATTGGAAAGAAAAATTATACTAAGAAAAAGCATAAAAACAAAAAGAAATACAAATCTTTTTGGAAAAAGAAAAGAAGAAAATTTTCACCAGGAAAATACTTCAAGAAACCATCAAAAGAAACACCTAAGAAAACTACTTCTTGTCCGCAAGGAAAGAAAAAATGTAGGTGTTGGATCTGCAATGAAGAAGGACACTACGCAAACGAATGTCCAAATAGAAAAAAATACCCTGACAAAGTCAAGGTTTTACAAACCGCTAACAATGGAGGCTATGAAGCTCTTGAAGAAGAGTATGATGGTACGCAACATGTTTTTATATATCATGTTGAAACAGAATCTTCATCAGACACTGAAGAATACGAATCAACAACGGATGACTCAGACTAGTCCCATACATACCTCGCTTTTCAGGGAGGAGGAGATTAACCATTTTTGCGTAAACCTCCAGAAGATTGATGATTCCCTTATCATGAATCTTACTAATCCAAACTCTATTTATGTTTCTGCCTTCCTTAACTTTAAAGGATATAAAAAATTTAGAGTACATTGTTTTGTAGACACAGGTGCATCTTTATGTCTTGCAAGCAAATTCATCATTCCGGATGAACTCTGGGAAAACGCTCCCAAAGAAATTAGTGCCACTATTGCAAATGGTGAAACCATAAAAATTAATAAAGTTTGTAGAAATATTAATCTCGAACTTTCAGGAGAACATTTCAATGTTCCCACTATTTACCAACAAAATTCAGGAATTGATATCATAATTGGTAACAACTTCTGTCAAGTCTATGGACCATTCATACAATGGATAGATAGAATTGCCTTTCATCTTAATAATGATATGGTAATTATAAAAAAGGTTACAGAGGCCTATAGCAAAGGAAAACCAGGTTTTCTTGAAACTCAAGAAAAAGGTTCTAAAGAAAAACAAATTCCAGGTACTAATATAACTCATGAAGAGATTAATAAAGAAAGGATTATTTCTATTCAAACTACCAGGTTCAAACAGATTGAAGATCTTCTTGAAAAAGTTTGTTCTGAAAATCCTATTGATCCAAATAAAACCAAAGGATGGATGAAAGCTTCAATCAAGCTTATTGATCCCAAAACGGTTATTAGAGAAAAACCTATGGTTTACTCTCTACAAGATAGAGAAGAATTTTCCAAACAAATCAAAGAATTACTTGATATGAGACTAATTATAGAATCAAAATCCCCTCATATGTCTCCTGCCTTTCTTGTCAATAAAGAAGCAGAGAAAAGAAGAGGAAAGAAGCGAATGGTTGTTAACTACAAAGCAATCAATGATGCAACTATTGGAGACTCACATAATCTCCCCAATATGCACGAACTCTTGACTCTTCTACGAGGAAAAAAAACATTTATTCAAGTTTCGACTGCAAGTCAGGTTTCTGGCAAGTTCTACTTGATGAAGAATCGCAGCTTCTCACTGCCTTCACATGTCCTGATGGACTCTTTCAATGGAAAGTACTACCCTTTGGGCTTAAACAAGCTCCTAGTATTTTTCAAAGACACATGCAGAATGCTCTTCGAGGCCTTGAAGGTTTCTGCACTGTATACGTTGATGACATCATGATCTTCAGCAAAAATGAACAAGAACACTATGTTCATGTCACACAGGTTCTCAGAACTATTTTAAAATATGGTATAATACTTTCAAAAAAGAAAGCTCATCTTTTCAAAACAAAAATCAATTTTTTAGGTTTAGAAATAAATGAAGGTACCCATTGTCCTCAAAAACATATTCTTGAACATTTACATGACTTTCCAAATGTTTTAGAAGACAAAAAGCAACTACAAAGATTTCTTGGTGTTTTAACTTATGCTGAAACATATATTGAAAAACTTGCAGCCATGAGAAAACCTTTACAGGCAAAATTAAAAAAAGATGTCATTTGGAATTGGTCAAATGCTGATACAGACTACATCAAAAAGATAAAGAAAGTTTTAATCAATTTTCCAAAACTTTATCTTCCAAACATTGAAGACAGTTTAATTATTGAAACTGATGCTTCTGATGAATTTTGGGGAGGTGTTTTAAAAGCTAAAAACCCCAAAAACGAAGAACAAATTTGCAGGTACACCTCTGGCAGTTTCAAAGCAGCTGAGAAAAACTACCATAGCAATGAAAAAGAATTACTCGCTGTAAAAAGAGTTATTACAAAATTCTCTGTATATTTAACACCAGTAAATTTCCTGGTTCGTACAGATAATAAAAATTTTACTTATTTCCTCCGAACTAAGATTGCAGGAGATAACAAATTAGGCCGGCTAATACGTTGGCAAGAGTGGTTTTCACGATATACTTTCACTGTTGAACATCTCGCAGGAAACAAAAACGTACTGGCAGACTGCCTCACCCGTGACTTCAGGTATACCTTACATCATCCATGATCTCACTCGCTCCTCTCGAGCCCTATAAAAGGATATGATCCTCAAGACATATTTCCTCACAAAAACTTCACCTACAAAAAAGAGAGGGGGAGATTAGAGAAAAAAGTAAACAAAAATTTGAGTTTACAAAAATGGAAGACCTCAACACTTTGAGGATGAAGAAACAAATGCTCCTCATAGAGCTATCTGCAATTGAGCAGAAAATCAACTTGTATGAACAAGTAACAACGGTCACCAATGTACCGGAAAGCGAAAGCTCAAAAACAAAGGCTATTCCAGTGCAAACGGCACCTGGTAAAGAATCAACAAATCCGTTGAAAGCTGATGCTTTGCTAAAAAGCATAATAAAGGAGACAGCTACTCCTCTTCCTGATGGAAAAACTAGCTTGTTGGTTGATACCAATCCTTGTACTGAAGGAATCAGTAAAATGACAACCTTGTCACCCATTAACAAATCTGTGCAGGAGTTTACACCAGATTACAAAAAAGCTCTTAACAAAGAAGCTGAAAGATTTTATGTAATCTACAAAGGACCTCATGCCGGTGTTCATACTGACTGGGGAATTACAGAAACATTCTGTAAAGTTGATAAAGTTACTTGCAAAAAATTCAGAAATGAAGCATCTGCAAGATTAAGCCTTGCCACTTATCAAGACGATACAAGCAAGACTAACCAACCACTTCTTCGACCAAAAATTCATAAAGTCAAAGAAGCTCACAGAGACCAAAGGTTTGACGTTCCAAATAACGCTCAACAAATGGTTAACTATCCTGAAATCTCTTTCGAAGACTTCAGAACAATCTGGAAGAAAGCAAGAGCTGCATGCCCAGAAGACCTTGTTCATGAAAAGTTTTTCACTACGGACAAGAAAACAAAAAGTCTGTTCAACTTCCTCGAAGGATCAGATGCAAAATTAGTATACCAAGCCTTTCAAGCTGGACTAATCGACAATATCTACCCAAGTTGCAACCTTCAAGAACTCATTTTCTTCCCAAGCAACATGGTAGAATCCATTAAAAACTTTCGAAAGAAAGTACTTAAAGCAAAAGATAATCCGATCTACATCAGATGCATCTCTTCACTCCCAGAATGGATTCAAGAATCAACTCTTTCTCCATACCACTTTCTGGAAATTGGTCTTTCTAAAGCCAATAGAGATATTGAACAATCTCAACCAATGGAAGACAAAGATCTACCTTTTACAGAGATTCTTCATCCCAATCGCATCAATGGTTTAAGAAGAATATCAGAAAAAATCATCGAGATTATCTCTGGTTCAAAAAAGAAGATTAATTATACCGACTCGCATTGTATAATTACAAGCTGGAGTTACAACAACACCAGCCAAGAAGATCTTCGTCAAGCCTCCAAGTTTGGCGAAAAATTCATGAACAATAGCATGGAAGTATCCAATGCTACACGCCAACACTTCTGCCGACATGCAGAACAACTTTTTGAAGAACATCTTTGTCACTTTTGCGAAAGCAAAGATTCGGAGACAATGGAGGGACCCCCCTCTGAAGATGACAAATCATCATCATCTTAAAGAAAGATGCTTCACGTGTCAAATGGCCCCAGCCACTCGAAATAATAATGCCCTTCTTCATTATTAGAAGCTTTCTAGCTGTCCACAATAATGTAATCTTTAGTGGATAAAAACGTCATGCCTGACATTTTAGGCAAGGATCAGACCCTCTCAATGTATCTATAAATTGAGAGTTATGTTTTGTTTTAGGGACATCGGAATAACGAGTGCAAGAAAAAAAAAAAAAAAAAAAAAAAAAACACTCTCTATCTAGTAAATTTTCAGTTCAATGTCTAGTGAGTAATTCCTCCCTTAGAAGGGGAAAAATGTAAAATATTGTAAGAGTCTTCCCTTTTTGGGAACTCTGTTATCAATAAATCTTTGTTTTGTTATTTTTGAGTGTTCATACAATTTAGAGTGATGAAACTTGTAAGTGACAGAGTGTCAGGTCGACGATGATTAACAGTACCACAGGCACCATGCCAACAGGGAAAGCAACCACACAGACCAATGAACGACACAGGCTGGCTTGAATAGTTTCTATCTATGTAAGTATAACACTCACTACATCACAATTACACATTTATTGATACAAGAGTCTTCTTTTCACAATTTTTATATTTATTCCCTTCTTTGTTAAAACATAAATTCCGTACACATCCACACACCCAAACTGGTATCAGAGCTTGTTTCTTTCATTTTTATTCTTTCTTGAAAATGTTAATTTTCTGGGAATCTTTTGAGCTTCCTAAGTCAGGGTTTCCAACACTAGGATTGGGAGGTGAGTATTTCTTAAGACCTGAATATTTTCCAGGCTTGGTTTTTTGTTCTATGATGGAGATATTCTTGATGTGCTCAAGTATGTCTTTATTACATGGGCAAGAGTCAATCTTTTCAGATAACTCTTTAGTAATGTCTGCAATAATTTTTGCAGATGCTACTTCCAACTGGGTAATGGTTACGTATTTATTGAATGTTAAGTCCATGTTTATAATCAGCCCATCAATTTTTTCATTAAGGAGATTGATTGATCTATTTATCTCGGGTATCGAGGTGATTGATTTATTGAGCTCGGGTATCGAGGTCATCCTATTAGTTGTTTTAACTGATCATGTATATTAGTGATCTTAATGTTGGTTTCCTTAAGAGTGCCCTCAATATTTGCCTTTTTGGCGACTTCTTCAACAAATTGGTTGTTTTTTAAAGAGTTTTCTAAAAGAATTGAATGTTTGTCAATAGACTGGGTTAACTTGATAGTTAATTTATTTTGTCTTTCAATAACTTCGAAGAATTTTTCAAAATCTTTTTTATCAAGATTGTTTTTAACCATAAAGGCTAAATCGTTTTTAAATTGGTTAAAAGGTATTTTATTTTTTGAAATATCTTTAGAAATATCTTTTGAAATACCAAGATAATGGCTTATTTTTGTAGAGTACATTGTTTTGTAGACACAGGTGCATCTTTATGTCTTGCAAGCAAATTCATCATTCCGGATGAACTCTGGGAAAACGCTCCCAAAGAAATTAGTGCCACTATTGCAAATGGTGAAACCATAAAAATTAATAAAGTTTGTAGAAATATTAATCTCGAACTTTCAGGAGAACATTTCAATGTTCCCACTATTTACCAACAAAATTCAGGAATTGATATCATAATTGGTAACAACTTCTGTCAAGTCTATGGACCATTCATACAATGGATAGATAGAATTGCCTTTCATCTTAATAATGATATGGTAATTATAAAAAAGGTTACAGAGGCCTATAGCAAAGGAAAACCAGGTTTTCTTGAAACTCAAGAAAAAGGTTCTAAAGAAAAACAAATTCCAGGTACTAATATAACTCATGAAGAGATTAATAAAGAAAGGATTATTTCTATTCAAACTACCAGGTTCAAACAGATTGAAGATCTTCTTGAAAAAGTTTGTTCTGAAAATCCTATTGATCCAAATAAAACCAAAGGATGGATGAAAGCTTCAATCAAGCTTATTGATCCCAAAACGGTTATTAGAGAAAAACCTATGGTTTACTCTCTACAAGATAGAGAAGAATTTTCCAAACAAATCAAAGAATTACTTGATATGAGACTAATTATAGAATCAAAATCCCCTCATATGTCTCCTGCCTTTCTTGTCAATAAAGAAGCAGAGAAAAGAAGAGGAAAGAAGCGAATGGTTGTTAACTACAAAGCAATCAATGATGCAACTATTGGAGACTCACATAATCTCCCCAATATGCACGAACTCTTGACTCTTCTACGAGGAAAAAACATTTATTCAAGTTTCGACTGCAAGTCAGGTTTCTGGCAAGTTCTACTTGATGAAGAATCGCAGCTTCTCACTGCCTTCACATGTCCTGATGGACTCTTTCAATGGAAAGTACTACCCTTTGGGCTTAAACAAGCTCCTAGTATTTTTCAAAGACACATGCAGAATGCTCTTCGAGGCCTTGAAGGTTTCTGCACTGTATACGTTGATGACATCATGATCTTCAGCAAAAATGAACAAGAACACTATGTTCATGTCACACAGGTTCTCAGAACTATTTTAAAATATGGTATAATACTTTCAAAAAAGAAAGCTCATCTTTTCAAAACAAAAATCAATTTTTTAGGTTTAGAAATAAATGAAGGTACCCATTGTCCTCAAAAACATATTCTTGAACATTTACATGACTTTCCAAATGTTTTAGAAGACAAAAAGCAACTACAAAGATTTCTTGGTGTTTTAACTTATGCTGAAACATATATTGAAAAACTTGCAGCCATGAGAAAACCTTTACAGGCAAAATTAAAAAAAGATGTCATTTGGAATTGGTCAAATGCTGATACAGACTACATCAAAAAGATAAAGAAAGTTTTAATCAATTTTCCAAAACTTTATCTTCCAAACATTGAAGACAGTTTAATTATTGAAACTGATGCTTCTGATGAATTTTGGGGAGGTGTTTTAAAAGCTAAAAACCCCAAAAACGAAGAACAAATTTGCAGGTACACCTCTGGCAGTTTCAAAGCAGCTGAGAAAAACTACCATAGCAATGAAAAAGAATTACTCGCTGTAAAAAGAGTTATTACAAAATTCTCTGTATATTTAACACCAGTAAATTTCCTGGTTCGTACAGATAATAAAAATTTTACTTATTTCCTCCGAACTAAGATTGCAGGAGATAACAAATTAGGCCGGCTAATACGTTGGCAAGAGTGGTTTTCACGATATACTTTCACTGTTGAACATCTCGCAGGAAACAAAAACGTACTGGCAGACTGCCTCACCCGTGACTTCAGGTATACCTTACATCATCCATGATCTCACTCGCTCCTCTCGAGCCCTATAAAAGGATATGATCCTCAAGACATATTTCCTCACAAAAACTTCACCTACAAAAAAGAGAGGGGGAGATTAGAGAAAAAAGTAAACAAAAATTTGAGTTTACAAAAATGGAAGACCTCAACACTTTGAGGATGAAGAAACAAATGCTCCTCATAGAGCTATCTGCAATTGAGCAGAAAATCAACTTGTATGAACAAGTAACAACGGTCACCAATGTACCGGAAAGCGAAAGCTCAAAAACAAAGGCTATTCCAGTGCAAACGGCACCTGGTAAAGAATCAACAAATCCGTTGAAAGCTGATGCTTTGCTAAAAAGCATAATAAAGGAGACAGCTACTCCTCTTCCTGATGGAAAAACTAGCTTGTTGGTTGATACCAATCCTTGTACTGAAGGAATCAGTAAAATGACAACCTTGTCACCCATTAACAAATCTGTGCAGGAGTTTACACCAGATTACAAAAAAGCTCTTAACAAAGAAGCTGAAAGATTTTATGTAATCTACAAAGGACCTCATGCCGGTGTTCATACTGACTGGGGAATTACAGAAACATTCTGTAAAGTTGATAAAGTTACTTGCAAAAAATTCAGAAATGAAGCATCTGCAAGATTAAGCCTTGCCACTTATCAAGACGATACAAGCAAGACTAACCAACCACTTCTTCGACCAAAAATTCATAAAGTCAAAGAAGCTCACAGAGACCAAAGGTTTGACGTTCCAAATAACGCTCAACAAATGGTTAACTATCCTGAAATCTCTTTCGAAGACTTCAGAACAATCTGGAAGAAAGCAAGAGCTGCATGCCCAGAAGACCTTGTTCATGAAAAGTTTTTCACTACGGACAAGAAAACAAAAAGTCTGTTCAACTTCCTCGAAGGATCAGATGCAAAATTAGTATACCAAGCCTTTCAAGCTGGACTAATCGACAATATCTACCCAAGTTGCAACCTTCAAGAACTCATTTTCTTCCCAAGCAACATGGTAGAATCCATTAAAAACTTTCGAAAGAAAGTACTTAAAGCAAAAGATAATCCGATCTACATCAGATGCATCTCTTCACTCCCAGAATGGATTCAAGAATCAACTCTTTCTCCATACCACTTTCTGGAAATTGGTCTTTCTAAAGCCAATAGAGATATTGAACAATCTCAACCAATGGAAGACAAAGATCTACCTTTTACAGAGATTCTTCATCCCAATCGCATCAATGGTTTAAGAAGAATATCAGAAAAAATCATCGAGATTATCTCTGGTTCAAAAAAGAAGATTAATTATACCGACTCGCATTGTATAATTACAAGCTGGAGTTACAACAACACCAGCCAAGAAGATCTTCGTCAAGCCTCCAAGTTTGGCGAAAAATTCATGAACAATAGCATGGAAGTATCCAATGCTACACGCCAACACTTCTGCCGACATGCAGAACAACTTTTTGAAGAACATCTTTGTCACTTTTGCGAAAGCAAAGATTCGGAGACAATGGAGGGACCCCCCTCTGAAGATGACAAATCATCATCATCTTAAAGAAAGATGCTTCACGTGTCAAATGGCCCCAGCCACTCGAAATAATAATGCCCTTCTTCATTATTAGAAGCTTTCTAGCTGTCCACAATAATGTAATCTTTAGTGGATAAAAACGTCATGCCTGACATTTTAGGCAAGGATCAGACCCTCTCAATGTATCTATAAATTGAGAGTTATGTTTTGTTTTAGGGACATCGGAATAACGAGTGCAAGAAAAAAAAAAAAAAAAAAAAAAAAAAACACTCTCTATCTAGTAAATTTTCAGTTCAATGTCTAGTGAGTAATTCCTCCCTTAGAAGGGGAAAAATGTAAAATATTGTAAGAGTCTTCCCTTTTTGGGAACTCTGTTATCAATAAATCTTTGTTTTGTTATTTTTGAGTGTTCATACAATTTAGAGTGATGAAACTTGTAAGTGACAGAGTGTCAGGTCGACGATGATTAACAGTACCACAGGCACCATGCCAACAGGGAAAGCAACCACACAGACCAATGAACGACACAGGCTGGCTTGAATAGTTTCTATCTATGTAAGTATAACACTCACTACATCACAATTACACATTTATTGATACAAGAGTCTTCTTTTCACAATTTTTATATTTATTCCCTTCTTTGTTAAAACATAAATTCCGTACACATCCACACACCCAAACTGGTATCAGAGCCTTGATAAATATGGCATTACATTATAATAAAACACTTTACAGAGTAAAGTTTGAACATATTCATAATAAAGAGATTGAAATCTCTCAACATAAAGAAATACTTTTCAATAATAAAAAAGACTTGGTGCATATAGATTTCAGAATTCTACAAGCACAAAATAAACATACTAACGAATATATACCAAACTTGGTTAATATACGTATGTATCTCCTGCATAAGCAAAAAGTACATCAAGAACATCTTGATAGAAATAAAAAATTAGTTTCAAAACTCAGAAAGTTTATTTTAACCTGTTAGCTTTTCTTAAAATGAATAATGAAATTTTCAACAACACTGAAGAAAATAATTCAGAAGAAAAACAAATCTTAACTTATGTTGAAGATGAAGACGGCTTTCATGCAAATCTTTTAATAAAACAAGACCTTCTCTCTAGAGTTAAGAAAATTGATTTAAAAATAAAGAAAGAAAACATTTTCAAAAATGTTCCTTCTAAACTTAGTATTCTAAATCCCCTTAAAAGGAAAAATGAAATTTTCTACTTTGTTAGTACTAAAGAAATGTCCGTAGACATAAAAGATACAATAGGAGCTGTCTTTCTACCCCTTTTAACTAAGGAGCAAATACATAATAACTTAAAAAGTATTCCAGTTGAGATTAGATCAAAAATTAGAATGGTCCATATCGGAGCTGTAAAAATTTTGTTAAAATCCCAATTCCAAGCAGGAATAAATTCTCCCATAAAAATGGCCTTAATTGACAACAGAATTACTGACAGACAGGACTGCATCTTAGGTGCTGCAAAGGGAAACCTTGCTTACCAAAAGTTTATGTTTTCAGTCTATCCAAAGTTTGCTCTGGATTTAAAATCTGCAAATATAGATAAAACCTTATCTTTTATACATCACTTTGAAAGAAGTGACCTAATGAGTCCAGGTGATAAACCTTTCACCATAACATATCTCATAGGATATGCCCTGACCAACAGTCACCATAGCATAGACTATAAGAAAGACGAGTACATCGAACTTGATGATGTCTTTTCAGAAATAGGCCATGTCAAAGATAAACAATTCTGCGACATAAATCCTCAAGAAAACTCTTGGGTTTTAAATATAGCTAGAAATAAAAAAGCTCTAGGAGAAACTCTTAGACCAAGAATTTCTATGGATTCACTCCACATAGGAGAAAGCTCGGAGAGAAAAGATAATAACCTAATAAGAAACATGTCTTTAAAAATTGATAGTCTACGCCAGAATATCAAACAAATCACTGACATTATAAATGAATAATAAAATTGATTTTCCTCATTTCTATAAAAAAGGTAAAACAGTCAAAATTAAAACTCTTGACGATAATACTGAAAAGAAAGAATACGTTTTCTCTACTTCTGGTAAAGCTGGTGTTCAAACAATCGTAAATCATTGCAATAATCTCAACCAAATCATTGCAAGATGTCTTTTAAAAACTTCAAAAATAAGCCATTATCTTGGTATTTCAAAAGATATTTCTAAAGATATTTCAAAAAATAAAATACCTTTTAACCAATTTAAAAACGATTTAGCCTTTATGGTTAAAAACAATCTTGATAAAAAAGATTTTGAAAAATTCTTCGAAGTTATTGAAAGACAAAATAAATTAACTATCAAGTTAACCCAGTCTATTGACAAACATTCAATTCTTTTAGAAAACTCTTTAAAAAAACAACCAATTTGTTGAAGAAGTCGCCAAAAAGGCAAATATTGAGGGCACTCTTAAGGAAACCAACATTAAGATCACTAATATACATGATCAGTTAAAACAACTAATAGGATGACCTCGATACCCGAGCTCAATAAATCAATCACCTCGATACCCGAGATAAATAGATCAATCAATCTCCTTAATGAAAAAATTGATGGGCTGATTATAAACATGGAACTTTGATATTGGAAAGAAAAATTATACTAAGAAAAAGCATAAAAACAAAAAGAAATACAAATCTTTTTGGAAAAAGAAAAGAAACCTTGACTTTGTCAGGGTATTTTTTTCTATTTGGACATTCGTTTGCGTAGTGTCCTTCTTCATTGCAGATCCAACACCTACATTTTTTCTTTCCTTGCGGACAAGAAGTAGTTTTCTTAGGTGTTTCTTTGATACCAGTTTGGGTGTGTGGATGTGTACGGAATTTATGTTTTAACAAAGAAGGGAATAAATATAAAAATTGTGAAAAGAAGACTCTTGTATCAATAAATGTGTAATTGTGATGTAGTGAGTGTTATACTTACATAGATAGAAACTATTCAAGCCAGCCTGTGTCGTTCATTGGTCTGTGTGGTTGCTTTCCCTGTTGGCATGGTGCCTGTGGTACTGTTAATCATCGTCGACCTGACACTCTGTCACTTACAAGTTTCATCACTCTAAATTGTATGAACACTCAAAAATAACAAAACAAAGATTTATTGATAACAGAGTTCCCAAAAAGGGAAGACTCTTACAATATTTTACATTTTTCCCCTTCTAAGGGAGGAATTACTCACTAGACATTGAACTGAAAATTTACTAGATAGAGAGTGTTTTTTTTTTTTTTTTTTTTTTTTTTTCTTGCACTCGTTATTCCGATGTCCCTAAAACAAAACATAACTCTCAATTTATAGATACATTGAGAGGGTCTGATCCTTGCCTAAAATGTCAGGCATGACGTTTTTATCCACTAAAGATTACATTATTGTGGACAGCTAGAAAGCTTCTAATAATGAAGAAGGGCATTATTATTTCGAGTGGCTGGGGCCATTTGACACGTGAAGCATCTTTCTTTAAGATGATGATGATTTGTCATCTTCAGAGGGGGGTCCCTCCATTGTCTCCGAATCTTTGCTTTCGCAAAAGTGACAAAGATGTTCTTCAAAAAGTTGTTCTGCATGTCGGCAGAAGTGTTGGCGTGTAGCATTGGATACTTCCATGCTATTGTTCATGAATTTTTCGCCAAACTTGGAGGCTTGACGAAGATCTTCTTGGCTGGTGTTGTTGTAACTCCAGCTTGTAATTATACAATGCGAGTCGGTATAATTAATCTTCTTTTTTGAACCAGAGATAATCTCGATGATTTTTTCTGATATTCTTCTTAAACCATTGATGCGATTGGGATGAAGAATCTCTGTAAAAGGTAGATCTTTGTCTTCCATTGGTTGAGATTGTTCAATATCTCTATTGGCTTTAGAAAGACCAATTTCCAGAAAGTGGTATGGAGAAAGAGTTGATTCTTGAATCCATTCTGGGAGTGAAGAGATGCATCTGATGTAGATCGGATTATCTTTTGCTTTAAGTACTTTCTTTCGAAAGTTTTTAATGGATTCTACCATGTTGCTTGGGAAGAAAATGAGTTCTTGAAGGTTGCAACTTGGGTAGATATTGTCGATTAGTCCAGCTTGAAAGGCTTGGTATACTAATTTTGCATCTGATCCTTCGAGGAAGTTGAACAGACTTTTTGTTTTCTTGTCCGTAGTGAAAAACTTTTCATGAACAAGGTCTTCTGGGCATGCAGCTCTTGCTTTCTTCCAGATTGTTCTGAAGTCTTCGAAAGAGATTTCAGGATAGTTAACCATTTGTTGAGCGTTATTTGGAACGTCAAACCTTTGGTCTCTGTGAGCTTCTTTGACTTTATGAATTTTTGGTCGAAGAAGTGGTTGGTTAGTCTTGCTTGTATCGTCTTGATAAGTGGCAAGGCTTAATCTTGCAGATGCTTCATTTCTGAATTTTTTGCAAGTAACTTTATCAACTTTACAGAATGTTTCTGTAATTCCCCAGTCAGTATGAACACCGGCATGAGGTCCTTTGTAGATTACATAAAATCTTTCAGCTTCTTTGTTAAGAGCTTTTTTGTAATCTGGTGTAAACTCCTGCACAGATTTGTTAATGGGTGACAAGGTTGTCATTTTACTGATTCCTTCAGTACAAGGATTGGTATCAACCAACAAGCTAGTTTTTCCATCAGGAAGAGGAGTAGCTGTCTCCTTTATTATGCTTTTTAGCAAAGCATCAGCTTTCAACGGATTTGTTGATTCTTTACCAGGTGCCGTTTGCACTGGAATAGCCTTTGTTTTTGAGCTTTCGCTTTCCGGTACATTGGTGACCGTTGTTACTTGTTCATACAAGTTGATTTTCTGCTCAATTGCAGATAGCTCTATGAGGAGCATTTGTTTCTTCATCCTCAAAGTGTTGAGGTCTTCCATTTTTGTAAACTCAAATTTTTGTTTACTTTTTTCTCTAATCTCCCCCTCTCTTTTTTGTAGGTGAAGTTTTTGTGAGGAAATATGTCTTGAGGATCATATCCTTTTATAGGGCTCGAGAGGAGCGAGTGAGATCATGGATGATGTAAGGTATACCTGAAGTCACGGGTGAGGCAGTCTGCCAGTACGTTTTTGTTTCCTGCGAGATGTTCAACAGTGAAAGTATATCGTGAAAACCACTCTTGCCAACGTATTAGCCGGCCTAATTTGTTATCTCCTGCAATCTTAGTTCGGAGGAAATAAGTAAAATTTTTATTATCTGTACGAACCAGGAAATTTACTGGTGTTAAATATACAGAGAATTTTGTAATAACTCTTTTTACAGCGAGTAATTCTTTTTCATTGCTATGGTAGTTTTTCTCAGCTGCTTTGAAACTGCCAGAGGTGTACCTGCAAATTTGTTCTTCGTTTTTGGGGTTTTTAGCTTTTAAAACACCTCCCCAAAATTCATCAGAAGCATCAGTTTCAATAATTAAACTGTCTTCAATGTTTGGAAGATAAAGTTTTGGAAAATTGATTAAAACTTTCTTTATCTTTTTGATGTAGTCTGTATCAGCATTTGACCAATTCCAAATGACATCTTTTTTTAATTTTGCCTGTAAAGGTTTTCTCATGGCTGCAAGTTTTTCAATATATGTTTCAGCATAAGTTAAAACACCAAGAAATCTTTGTAGTTGCTTTTTGTCTTCTAAAACATTTGGAAAGTCATGTAAATGTTCAAGAATATGTTTTTGAGGACAATGGGTACCTTCATTTATTTCTAAACCTAAAAAATTGATTTTTGTTTTGAAAAGATGAGCTTTCTTTTTTGAAAGTATTATACCATATTTTAAAATAGTTCTGAGAACCTGTGTGACATGAACATAGTGTTCTTGTTCATTTTTGCTGAAGATCATGATGTCATCAACGTATACAGTGCAGAAACCTTCAAGGCCTCGAAGAGCATTCTGCATGTGTCTTTGAAAAATACTAGGAGCTTGTTTAAGCCCAAAGGGTAGTACTTTCCATTGAAAGAGTCCATCAGGACATGTGAAGGCAGTGAGAAGCTGCGATTCTTCATCAAGTAGAACTTGCCAGAAACCTGACTTGCAGTCGAAACTTGAATAAATGTTTTTTCCTCGTAGAAGAGTCAAGAGTTCGTGCATATTGGGGAGATTATGTGAGTCTCCAATAGTTGCATCATTGATTGCTTTGTAGTTAACAACCATTCGCTTCTTTCCTCTTCTTTTCTCTGCTTCTTTATTGACAAGAAAGGCAGGAGACATATGAGGGGATTTTGATTCTATAATTAGTCTCATATCAAGTAATTCTTTGATTTGTTTGGAAAATTCTTCTCTATCTTGTAGAGAGTAAACCATAGGTTTTTCTCTAATAACCGTTTTGGGATCAATAAGCTTGATTGAAGCTTTCATCCATCCTTTGGTTTTATTTGGATCAATAGGATTTTCAGAACAAACTTTTTCAAGAAGATCTTCAATCTGTTTGAACCTGGTAGTTTGAATAGAAATAATCCTTTCTTTATTAATCTCTTCATGAGTTATATTAGTACCTGGAATTTGTTTTTCTTTAGAACCTTTTTCTTGAGTTTCAAGAAAACCTGGTTTTCCTTTGCTATAGGCCTCTGTAACCTTTTTTATAATTACCATATCATTATTAAGATGAAAGGCAATTCTATCTATCCATTGTATGAATGGTCCATAGACTTGACAGAAGTTGTTACCAATTATGATATCAATTCCTGAATTTTGTTGGTAAATAGTGGGAACATTGAAATGTTCTCCTGAAAGTTCGAGATTAATATTTCTACAAACTTTATTAATTTTTATGGTTTCACCATTTGCAATAGTGGCACTAATTTCTTTGGGAGCGTTTTCCCAGAGTTCATCCGGAATGATGAATTTGCTTGCAAGACATAAAGATGCACCTGTGTCTACAAAACAATGTACTCTAAATTTTTTATATCCTTTAAAGTTAAGGAAGGCAGAAACATAAATAGAGTTTGGATTAGTAAGATTCATGATAAGGGAATCATCAATCTTCTGGAGGTTTACGCAAAAATGGTTAATCTCCTCCTCCCTGAAAAGCGAGGTATGTATGGGACTAGTCTGAGTCATCCGTTGTTGATTCGTATTCTTCAGTGTCTGATGAAGATTCTGTTTCAACATGATATATAAAAACATGTTGCGTACCATCATACTCTTCTTCAAGAGCTTCATAGCCTCCATTGTTAGCGGTTTGTAAAACCTTGACTTTGTCAGGGTATTTTTTTCTATTTGGACATTCGTTTGCGTAGTGTCCTTCTTCATTGCAGATCCAACACCTACATTTTTTCTTTCCTTGCGGACAAGAAGTAGTTTTCTTAGGTGTTTCTTTTGATGGTTTCTTGAAGTATTTTCCTGGTGAAAATTTTCTTCTTTTCTTTTTCCAAAAAGATTTGTATTTCTTTTTGTTTTTATGCTTTTTCTTAGTATAATTTTTCTTTCCAATATCAAAGTTTTTGAAATCAGAGAGAATGCTACAACAATCTTTGCTTATAGTTTTAAGCTTTTGTTGTTTATATCTGTCTTGACAGATTCTATCAATTTCTTCTTTTGCAATTTTTGTTGCGTAAGAAAGACTGGTTTGCTGGATTTCTCCAGTAGCTTCTTTTTTCCATCTGTCTGTACAGGTTTCTCCAATAATTGGAATTTTCATGAGATAAGCAGATATCCATTGCGCATATTCACTTCTCTGTGGAATATCATACAAATATGATTCATACATACATGTGTATTTGTCGAGAAGACTAATATCATGTAATTGGAGTTTAGTCATTGAAACTCTTGCTATGTCAACCTTCTTATTAATGGTGAAGTCTTTATTAGAAATATAATCAAGACCTAAGAAAGTAGTGTATATGACATTTATGAGATTATCAAAAAGATCTGAGCCATGTAGTTCTTCATTCCAATTATTGTTTCTTAGGAATTTCTGCACGATTCCATCAGTTTTGTGTTCTAAAAGTAGTAGAACATTTTTTGCTTTTTCAAATTCATCTGGATTTGTTTGTAAGATTAGTGAAATCTCAGTAACCCATTTTTCTACAACTCTTTCTCTGAGTTTTAAATCTTGGATACAATCAATATTGAGTACATTGATCGTATTGGGTCCTTGGCCACTATTTGGAATTCCATTGTGGACAGGCATTTTGAACTCGTATTTCTTTTTATTGCCTCTTCTTGTGGCTGTATAAGAAGATTCTGCTTCATCATCTTCCATATCTGAATATTCGAACTTAACAGTCTTTGTATTTGTTTTAAAATTATCTTCTTGTTCTGATTCAGTATCGGGTTCATTTATTTTAGTCATTCTAAAATATTGATCAAAAAGTTTGGGTTCTTTTTGATACAATTCTTCACATTCTTCAGTTTCTAAAGATAAAAGCTGAATAAGCTTTTGGTCAGTTTTATCATAATCTTCATATTGAAGGTTAAAGAAATATTTCTCGAGACGTTCAGAGATTGTTTCTTTCATTTTTATTCTTTCTTGAAAATGTTAATTTTCTGGGAATCTTTTGAGCTTCCTAAGTCAGGGTTTCCAACACTAGGATTGGGAGGTGAGTATTTCTTAAGACCTGAATATTTTCCAGGCTTGGTTTTTTGTTCTATGATGGAGATATTCTTGATGTGCTCAAGTATGTCTTTATTACATGGGCAAGAGTCAATCTTTTCAGATAACTCTTTAGTAATGTCTGCAATAATTTTTGCAGATGCTACTTCCAACTGGGTAATGGTTACGTATTTATTGAATGTTAAGTCCATGTTTATAATCAGCCCATCAATTTTTTCATTAAGGAGATTGATTGATCTATTTATCTCGGGTATCGAGGTGATTGATTTATTGAGCTCGGGTATCGAGGTCATCCTATTAGTTGTTTTAACTGATCATGTATATTAGTGATCTTAATGTTGGTTTCCTTAAGAGTGCCCTCAATATTTGCCTTTTTGGCGACTTCTTCAACAAATTGGTTGTTTTTTAAAGAGTTTTCTAAAAGAATTGAATGTTTGTCAATAGACTGGGTTAACTTGATAGTTAATTTATTTTGTCTTTCAATAACTTCGAAGAATTTTTCAAAATCTTTTTTATCAAGATTGTTTTTAACCATAAAGGCTAAATCGTTTTTAAATTGGTTAAAAGGTATTTTATTTTTTGAAATATCTTTAGAAATATCTTTTGAAATACCAAGATAATGGCTTATTTTTGAAGTTTTTAAAAGACATCTTGCAATGATTTGGTTGAGATTATTGCAATGATTTACGATTGTTTGAACACCAGCTTTACCAGAAGTAGAGAAAACGTATTCTTTCTTTTCAGTATTATCGTCAAGAGTTTTAATTTTGACTGTTTTACCTTTTTTATAGAAATGAGGAAAATCAATTTTATTATTCATTTATAATGTCAGTGATTTGTTTGATATTCTGGCGTAGACTATCAATTTTTAAAGACATGTTTCTTATTAGGTTATTATCTTTTCTCTCCGAGCTTTCTCCTATGTGGAGTGAATCCATAGAAATTCTTGGTCTAAGAGTTTCTCCTAGAGCTTTTTTATTTCTAGCTATATTTAAAACCCAAGAGTTTTCTTGAGGATTTATGTCGCAGAATTGTTTATCTTTGACATGGCCTATTTCTGAAAAGACATCATCAAGTTCGATGTACTCGTCTTTCTTATAGTCTATGCTATGGTGACTGTTGGTCAGGGCATATCCTATGAGATATGTTATGGTGAAAGGTTTATCACCTGGACTCATTAGGTCACTTCTTTCAAAGTGATGTATAAAAGATAAGGTTTTATCTATATTTGCAGATTTTAAATCCAGAGCAAACTTTGGATAGACTGAAAACATAAACTTTTGGTAAGCAAGGTTTCCCTTTGCAGCACCTAAGATGCAGTCCTGTCTGTCAGTAATTCTGTTGTCAATTAAGGCCATTTTTATGGGAGAATTTATTCCTGCTTGGAATTGGGATTTTAACAAAATTTTTACAGCTCCGATATGGACCATTCTAATTTTTGATCTAATCTCAACTGGAATACTTTTTAAGTTATTATGTATTTGCTCCTTAGTTAAAAGGGGTAGAAAGACAGCTCCTATTGTATCTTTTATCAAATCTGTGCAGGAGTTTACACCAGATTACAAAAAAGCTCTTAACAAAGAAGGGTATCAGAACAAGTAGACATAAAAGATACAATAGGAGCTGTCTTTCTACCCCTTTTAACTAAGGAGCAAATACATAATAACTTAAAAAGTATTCCAGTTGAGATTAGATCAAAAATTAGAATGGTCCATATCGGAGCTGTAAAAATTTTGTTAAAATCCCAATTCCAAGCAGGAATAAATTCTCCCATAAAAATGGCCTTAATTGACAACAGAATTACTGACAGACAGGACTGCATCTTAGGTGCTGCAAAGGGAAACCTTGCTTACCAAAAGTTTATGTTTTCAGTCTATCCAAAGTTTGCTCTGGATTTAAAATCTGCAAATATAGATAAAACCTTATCTTTTATACATCACTTTGAAAGAAGTGACCTAATGAGTCCAGGTGATAAACCTTTCACCATAACATATCTCATAGGATATGCCCTGACCAACAGTCACCATAGCATAGACTATAAGAAAGACGAGTACATCGAACTTGATGATGTCTTTTCAGAAATAGGCCATGTCAAAGATAAACAATTCTGCGACATAAATCCTCAAGAAAACTCTTGGGTTTTAAATATAGCTAGAAATAAAAAAGCTCTAGGAGAAACTCTTAGACCAAGAATTTCTATGGATTCACTCCACATAGGAGAAAGCTCGGAGAGAAAAGATAATAACCTAATAAGAAACATGTCTTTAAAAATTGATAGTCTACGCCAGAATATCAAACAAATCACTGACATTATAAATGAATAATAAAATTGATTTTCCTCATTTCTATAAAAAAGGTAAAACAGTCAAAATTAAAACTCTTGACGATAATACTGAAAAGAAAGAATACGTTTTCTCTACTTCTGGTAAAGCTGGTGTTCAAACAATCGTAAATCATTGCAATAATCTCAACCAAATCATTGCAAGATGTCTTTTAAAAACTTCAAAAATAAGCCATTATCTTGGTATTTCAAAAGATATTTCTAAAGATATTTCAAAAAATAAAATACCTTTTAACCAATTTAAAAACGATTTAGCCTTTATGGTTAAAAACAATCTTGATAAAAAAGATTTTGAAAAATTCTTCGAAGTTATTGAAAGACAAAATAAATTAACTATCAAGTTAACCCAGTCTATTGACAAACATTCAATTCTTTTAGAAAACTCTTTAAAAAACAACCAATTTGTTGAAGAAGTCGCCAAAAAGGCAAATATTGAGGGCACTCTTAAGGAAACCAACATTAAGATCACTAATATACATGATCAGTTAAAACAACTAATAGGATGACCTCGATACCCGAGCTCAATAAATCAATCACCTCGATACCCGAGATAAATAGATCAATCAATCTCCTTAATGAAAAAATTGATGGGCTGATTATAAACATGGACTTAACATTCAATAAATACGTAACCATTACCCAGTTGGAAGTAGCATCTGCAAAAATTATTGCAGACATTACTAAAGAGTTATCTGAAAAGATTGACTCTTGCCCATGTAATAAAGACATACTTGAGCACATCAAGAATATCTCCATCATAGAACAAAAAACCAAGCCTGGAAAATATTCAGGTCTTAAGAAATACTCACCTCCCAATCCTAGTGTTGGAAACCCTGACTTAGGAAGCTCAAAAGATTCCCAGAAAATTAACATTTTCAAGAAAGAATAAAAATGAAAGAAACAATCTCTGAACGTCTCGAGAAATATTTCTTTAACCTTCAATATGAAGATTATGATAAAACTGACCAAAAGCTTATTCAGCTTTTATCTTTAGAAACTGAAGAATGTGAAGAATTGTATCAAAAAGAACCCAAACTTTTTGATCAATATTTTAGAATGACTAAAATAAATGAACCCGATACTGAATCAGAACAAGAAGATAATTTTAAAACAAATACAAAGACTGTTAAGTTCGAATATTCAGATATGGAAGATGATGAAGCAGAATCTTCTTATACAGCCACAAGAAGAGGCAATAAAAAGAAATACGAGTTCAAAATGCCTGTCCACAATGGAATTCCAAATAGTGGCCAAGGACCCAATACGATCAATGTACTCAATATTGATTGTATCCAAGATTTAAAACTCAGAGAAAGAGTTGTAGAAAAATGGGTTACTGAGATTTCACTAATCTTACAAACAAATCCAGATGAATTTGAAAAAGCAAAAAATGTTCTACTACTTTTAGAACACAAAACTGATGGAATCGTGCAGAAATTCCTAAGAAACAATAATTGGAATGAAGAACTACATGGCTCAGATCTTTTTGATAATCTCATAAATGTCATATACACTACTTTCTTAGGTCTTGATTATATTTCTAATAAAGACTTCACCATTAATAAGAAGGTTGACATAGCAAGAGTTTCAATGACTAAACTCCAATTACATGATATTAGTCTTCTCGACAAATACACATGTATGTATGAATCATATTTGTATGATATTCCACAGAGAAGTGAATATGCGCAATGGATATCTGCTTATCTCATGAAAATTCCAATTATTGGAGAAACCTGTACAGACAGATGGAAAAAAAGAAGCTACTGGAGAAATCCAGCAAACCAGTCTTTCTTACGCAACAAAAATTGCAAAAGAAGAAATTGATAGAATCTGTCAAGACAGATATAAACAACAAAAGCTTAAAACTATAAGCAAAGATTGTTGTAGCATTCTCTCTGATTTCAAAAACTTTGATATTGGAAAGAAAAATTATACTAAGAAAAAGCATAAAAACAAAAAGAAATACAAATCTTTTTGGAAAAAGAAAAGAAGAAAATTTTCACCAGGAAAATACTTCAAGAAACCATCAAAAGAAACACCTAAGAAAACTACTTCTTGTCCGCAAGGAAAGAAAAAATGTAGGTGTTGGATCTGCAATGAAGAAGGACACTACGCAAACGAATGTCCAAATAGAAAAAAATACCCTGACAAAGTCAAGGTTTTACAAACCGCTAACAATGGAGGCTATGAAGCTCTTGAAGAAGAGTATGATGGTACGCAACATGTTTTTATATATCATGTTGAAACAGAATCTTCATCAGACACTGAAGAATACGAATCAACAACGGATGACTCAGACTAGTCCCATACATACCTCGCTTTTCAGGGAGGAGGAGATTAACCATTTTTGCGTAAACCTCCAGAAGATTGATGATTCCCTTATCATGAATCTTACTAATCCAAACTCTATTTATGTTTCTGCCTTCCTTAACTTTAAAGGATATAAAAAATTTAGAGTACATTGTTTTGTAGACACAGGTGCATCTTTATGTCTTGCAAGCAAATTCATCATTCCGGATGAACTCTGGGAAAACGCTCCCAAAGAAATTAGTGCCACTATTGCAAATGGTGAAACCATAAAAATTAATAAAGTTTGTAGAAATATTAATCTCGAACTTTCAGGAGAACATTTCAATGTTCCCACTATTTACCAACAAAATTCAGGAATTGATATCATAATTGGTAACAACTTCTGTCAAGTCTATGGACCATTCATACAATGGATAGATAGAATTGCCTTTCATCTTAATAATGATATGGTAATTATAAAAAAGGTTACAGAGGCCTATAGCAAAGGAAAACCAGGTTTTCTTGAAACTCAAGAAAAAGGTTCTAAAGAAAAACAAATTCCAGGTACTAATATAACTCATGAAGAGATTAATAAAGAAAGGATTATTTCTATTCAAACTACCAGGTTCAAACAGATTGAAGATCTTCTTGAAAAAGTTTGTTCTGAAAATCCTATTGATCCAAATAAAACCAAAGGATGGATGAAAGCTTCAATCAAGCTTATTGATCCCAAAACGGTTATTAGAGAAAAACCTATGGTTTACTCTCTACAAGATAGAGAAGAATTTTCCAAACAAATCAAAGAATTACTTGATATGAGACTAATTATAGAATCAAAATCCCCTCATATGTCTCCTGCCTTTCTTGTCAATAAAGAAGCAGAGAAAAGAAGAGGAAAGAAGCGAATGGTTGTTAACTACAAAGCAATCAATGATGCAACTATTGGAGACTCACATAATCTCCCCAATATGCACGAACTCTTGACTCTTCTACGAGGAAAAAACATTTATTCAAGTTTCGACTGCAAGTCAGGTTTCTGGCAAGTTCTACTTGATGAAGAATCGCAGCTTCTCACTGCCTTCACATGTCCTGATGGACTCTTTCAATGGAAAGTACTACCCTTTGGGCTTAAACAAGCTCCTAGTATTTTTCAAAGACACATGCAGAATGCTCTTCGAGGCCTTGAAGGTTTCTGCACTGTATACGTTGATGACATCATGATCTTCAGCAAAAATGAACAAGAACACTATGTTCATGTCACACAGGTTCTCAGAACTATTTTAAAATATGGTATAATACTTTCAAAAAAGAAAGCTCATCTTTTCAAAACAAAAATCAATTTTTTAGGTTTAGAAATAAATGAAGGTACCCATTGTCCTCAAAAACATATTCTTGAACATTTACATGACTTTCCAAATGTTTTAGAAGACAAAAAGCAACTACAAAGATTTCTTGGTGTTTTAACTTATGCTGAAACATATATTGAAAAACTTGCAGCCATGAGAAAACCTTTACAGGCAAAATTAAAAAAAGATGTCATTTGGAATTGGTCAAATGCTGATACAGACTACATCAAAAAGATAAAGAAAGTTTTAATCAATTTTCCAAAACTTTATCTTCCAAACATTGAAGACAGTTTAATTATTGAAACTGATGCTTCTGATGAATTTTGGGGAGGTGTTTTAAAAGCTAAAAACCCCAAAAACGAAGAACAAATTTGCAGGTACACCTCTGGCAGTTTCAAAGCAGCTGAGAAAAACTACCATAGCAATGAAAAAGAATTACTCGCTGTAAAAAGAGTTATTACAAAATTCTCTGTATATTTAACACCAGTAAATTTCCTGGTTCGTACAGATAATAAAAATTTTACTTATTTCCTCCGAACTAAGATTGCAGGAGATAACAAATTAGGCCGGCTAATACGTTGGCAAGAGTGGTTTTCACGATATACTTTCACTGTTGAACATCTCGCAGGAAACAAAAACGTACTGGCAGACTGCCTCACCCGTGACTTCAGGTATACCTTACATCATCCATGATCTCACTCGCTCCTCTCGAGCCCTATAAAAGGATATGATCCTCAAGACATATTTCCTCACAAAAACTTCACCTACAAAAAAGAGAGGGGGAGATTAGAGAAAAAAGTAAACAAAAATTTGAGTTTACAAAAATGGAAGACCTCAACACTTTGAGGATGAAGAAACAAATGCTCCTCATAGAGCTATCTGCAATTGAGCAGAAAATCAACTTGTATGAACAAGTAACAACGGTCACCAATGTACCGGAAAGCGAAAGCTCAAAAACAAAGGCTATTCCAGTGCAAACGGCACCTGGTAAAGAATCAACAAATCCGTTGAAAGCTGATGCTTTGCTAAAAAGCATAATAAAGGAGACAGCTACTCCTCTTCCTGATGGAAAAACTAGCTTGTTGGTTGATACCAATCCTTGTACTGAAGGAATCAGTAAAATGACAACCTTGTCACCCATTAACAAATCTGTGCAGGAGTTTACACCAGATTACAAAAAAGCTCTTAACAAAGAAGCTGAAAGATTTTATGTAATCTACAAAGGACCTCATGCCGGTGTTCATACTGACTGGGGAATTACAGAAACATTCTGTAAAGTTGATAAAGTTACTTGCAAAAAATTCAGAAATGAAGCATCTGCAAGATTAAGCCTTGCCACTTATCAAGACGATACAAGCAAGACTAACCAACCACTTCTTCGACCAAAAATTCATAAAGTCAAAGAAGCTCACAGAGACCAAAGGTTTGACGTTCCAAATAACGCTCAACAAATGGTTAACTATCCTGAAATCTCTTTCGAAGACTTCAGAACAATCTGGAAGAAAGCAAGAGCTGCATGCCCAGAAGACCTTGTTCATGAAAAGTTTTTCACTACGGACAAGAAAACAAAAAGTCTGTTCAACTTCCTCGAAGGATCAGATGCAAAATTAGTATACCAAGCCTTTCAAGCTGGACTAATCGACAATATCTACCCAAGTTGCAACCTTCAAGAACTCATTTTCTTCCCAAGCAACATGGTAGAATCCATTAAAAACTTTCGAAAGAAAGTACTTAAAGCAAAAGATAATCCGATCTACATCAGATGCATCTCTTCACTCCCAGAATGGATTCAAGAATCAACTCTTTCTCCATACCACTTTCTGGAAATTGGTCTTTCTAAAGCCAATAGAGATATTGAACAATCTCAACCAATGGAAGACAAAGATCTACCTTTTACAGAGATTCTTCATCCCAATCGCATCAATGGTTTAAGAAGAATATCAGAAAAAATCATCGAGATTATCTCTGGTTCAAAAAAGAAGATTAATTATACCGACTCGCATTGTATAATTACAAGCTGGAGTTACAACAACACCAGCCAAGAAGATCTTCGTCAAGCCTCCAAGTTTGGCGAAAAATTCATGAACAATAGCATGGAAGTATCCAATGCTACACGCCAACACTTCTGCCGACATGCAGAACAACTTTTTGAAGAACATCTTTGTCACTTTTGCGAAAGCAAAGATTCGGAGACAATGGAGGGACCCCCCTCTGAAGATGACAAATCATCATCATCTTAAAGAAAGATGCTTCACGTGTCAAATGGCCCCAGCCACTCGAAATAATAATGCCCTTCTTCATTATTAGAAGCTTTCTAGCTGTCCACAATAATGTAATCTTTAGTGGATAAAAACGTCATGCCTGACATTTTAGGCAAGGATCAGACCCTCTCAATGTATCTATAAATTGAGAGTTATGTTTTGTTTTAGGGACATCGGAATAACGAGTGCAAGAAAAAAAAAAAAAAAAAAAAAAAAAACACTCTCTATCTAGTAAATTTTCAGTTCAATGTCTAGTGAGTAATTCCTCCCTTAGAAGGGGAAAAATGTAAAATATTGTAAGAGTCTTCCCTTTTTGGGAACTCTGTTATCAATAAATCTTTGTTTTGTTATTTTTGAGTGTTCATACAATTTAGAGTGATGAAACTTGTAAGTGACAGAGTGTCAGGTCGACGATGATTAACAGTACCACAGGCACCATGCCAACAGGGAAAGCAACCACACAGACCAATGAACGACACAGGCTGGCTTGAATAGTTTCTATCTATGTAAGTATAACACTCACTACATCACAATTACACATTTATTGATACAAGAGTCTTCTTTTCACAATTTTTATATTTATTCCCTTCTTTGTTAAAACATAAATTCCGTACACATCCACACACCCAAACTGGTATCAAGAGAGGGGGAGACTTAGGAAACTCTGAACGTCTCGAGAAATATTTCTTTAACCTTCAATATGAAGATTATGATAAAACTGACCAAAAGCTTATTCAGCTTTTATCTTTAGAAACTGAAGAATGTGAAGAATTGTATCAAAAAGAACCCAAACTTTTTGATCAATATTTTAGAATGACTAAAATAAATGAACCCGATACTGAATCAGAACAAGAAGATAATTTTAAAACAAATACAAAGACTGTTAAGTTCGAATATTCAGATATGGAAGATGATGAAGCAGAATCTTCTTATACAGCCACAAGAAGAGGCAATAAAAAGAAATACGAGTTCAAAATGCCTGTCCACAATGGAATTCCAAATAGTGGCCAAGGACCCAATACGATCAATGTACTCAATATTGATTGTATCCAAGATTTAAAACTCAGAGAAAGAGTTGTAGAAAAATGGGTTACTGAGATTTCACTAATCTTACAAACAAATCCAGATGAATTTGAAAAAGCAAAAAATGTTCTACTACTTTTAGAACACAAAACTGATGGAATCGTGCAGAAATTCCTAAGAAACAATAATTGGAATGAAGAACTACATGGCTCAGATCTTTTTGATAATCTCATAAATGTCATATACACTACTTTCTTAGGTCTTGATTATATTTCTAATAAAGACTTCACCATTAATAAGAAGGTTGACATAGCAAGAGTTTCAATGACTAAACTCCAATTACATGATATTAGTCTTCTCGACAAATACACATGTATGTATGAATCATATTTGTATGATATTCCACAGAGAAGTGAATATGCGCAATGGATATCTGCTTATCTCATGAAAATTCCAATTATTGGAGAAACCTGTACAGACAGATGGAAAAAAGAAGCTACTGGAGAAATCCAGCAAACCAGTCTTTCTTACGCAACAAAAATTGCAAAAGAAGAAATTGATAGAATCTGTCAAGACAGATATAAACAACAAAAGCTTAAAACTATAAGCAAAGATTGTTGTAGCATTCTCTCTGATTTCAAAAACTTTGATATTGGAAAGAAAAATTATACTAAGAAAAAGCATAAAAACAAAAAGAAATACAAATCTTTTTGGAAAAAGAAAAGAAGAAAATTTTCACCAGGAAAATACTTCAAGAAACCATCAAAAGAAACACCTAAGAAAACTACTTCTTGTCCGCAAGGAAAGAAAAAATGTAGGTGTTGGATCTGCAATGAAGAAGGACACTACGCAAACGAATGTCCAAATAGAAAAAAATACCCTGACAAAGTCAAGGTTTTACAAACCGCTAACAATGGAGGCTATGAAGCTCTTGAAGAAGAGTATGATGGTACGCAACATGTTTTTATATATCATGTTGAAACAGAATCTTCATCAGACACTGAAGAATACGAATCAACAACGGATGACTCAGACTAGTCCCATACATACCTCGCTTTTCAGGGAGGAGGAGATTAACCATTTTTGCGTAAACCTCCAGAAGATTGATGATTCCCTTATCATGAATCTTACTAATCCAAACTCTATTTATGTTTCTGCCTTCCTTAACTTTAAAGGATATAAAAAATTTAGAGTACATTGTTTTGTAGACACAGGTGCATCTTTATGTCTTGCAAGCAAATTCATCATTCCGGATGAACTCTGGGAAAACGCTCCCAAAGAAATTAGTGCCACTATTGCAAATGGTGAAACCATAAAAATTAATAAAGTTTGTAGAAATATTAATCTCGAACTTTCAGGAGAACATTTCAATGTTCCCACTATTTACCAACAAAATTCAGGAATTGATATCATAATTGGTAACAACTTCTGTCAAGTCTATGGACCATTCATACAATGGATAGATAGAATTGCCTTTCATCTTAATAATGATATGGTAATTATAAAAAAGGTTACAGAGGCCTATAGCAAAGGAAAACCAGGTTTTCTTGAAACTCAAGAAAAAGGTTCTAAAGAAAAACAAATTCCAGGTACTAATATAACTCATGAAGAGATTAATAAAGAAAGGATTATTTCTATTCAAACTACCAGGTTCAAACAGATTGAAGATCTTCTTGAAAAAGTTTGTTCTGAAAATCCTATTGATCCAAATAAAACCAAAGGATGGATGAAAGCTTCAATCAAGCTTATTGATCCCAAAACGGTTATTAGAGAAAAACCTATGGTTTACTCTCTACAAGATAGAGAAGAATTTTCCAAACAAATCAAAGAATTACTTGATATGAGACTAATTATAGAATCAAAATCCCCTCATATGTCTCCTGCCTTTCTTGTCAATAAAGAAGCAGAGAAAAGAAGAGGAAAGAAGCGAATGGTTGTTAACTACAAAGCAATCAATGATGCAACTATTGGAGACTCACATAATCTCCCCAATATGCACGAACTCTTGACTCTTCTACGAGGAAAAAACATTTATTCAAGTTTCGACTGCAAGTCAGGTTTCTGGCAAGTTCTACTTGATGAAGAATCGCAGCTTCTCACTGCCTTCACATGTCCTGATGGACTCTTTCAATGGAAAGTACTACCCTTTGGGCTTAAACAAGCTCCTAGTATTTTTCAAAGACACATGCAGAATGCTCTTCGAGGCCTTGAAGGTTTCTGCACTGTATACGTTGATGACATCATGATCTTCAGCAAAAATGAACAAGAACACTATGTTCATGTCACACAGGTTCTCAGAACTATTTTAAAATATGGTATAATACTTTCAAAAAAGAAAGCTCATCTTTTCAAAACAAAAATCAATTTTTTAGGTTTAGAAATAAATGAAGGTACCCATTGTCCTCAAAAACATATTCTTGAACATTTACATGACTTTCCAAATGTTTTAGAAGACAAAAAGCAACTACAAAGATTTCTTGGTGTTTTAACTTATGCTGAAACATATATTGAAAAACTTGCAGCCATGAGAAAACCTTTACAGGCAAAATTAAAAAAAGATGTCATTTGGAATTGGTCAAATGCTGATACAGACTACATCAAAAAGATAAAGAAAGTTTTAATCAATTTTCCAAAACTTTATCTTCCAAACATTGAAGACAGTTTAATTATTGAAACTGATGCTTCTGATGAATTTTGGGGAGGTGTTTTAAAAGCTAAAAACCCCAAAAACGAAGAACAAATTTGCAGGTACACCTCTGGCAGTTTCAAAGCAGCTGAGAAAAACTACCATAGCAATGAAAAAGAATTACTCGCTGTAAAAAGAGTTATTACAAAATTCTCTGTATATTTAACACCAGTAAATTTCCTGGTTCGTACAGATAATAAAAATTTTACTTATTTCCTCCGAACTAAGATTGCAGGAGATAACAAATTAGGCCGGCTAATACGTTGGCAAGAGTGGTTTTCACGATATACTTTCACTGTTGAACATCTCGCAGGAAACAAAAACGTACTGGCAGACTGCCTCACCCGTGACTTCAGGTATACCTTACATCATCCATGATCTCACTCGCTCCTCTCGAGCCCTATAAAAGGATATGATCCTCAAGACATATTTCCTCACAAAAACTTCACCTACAAAAAAGAGAGGGGGAGATTAGAGAAAAAAGTAAACAAAAATTTGAGTTTACAAAAATGGAAGACCTCAACACTTTGAGGATGAAGAAACAAATGCTCCTCATAGAGCTATCTGCAATTGAGCAGAAAATCAACTTGTATGAACAAGTAACAACGGTCACCAATGTACCGGAAAGCGAAAGCTCAAAAACAAAGGCTATTCCAGTGCAAACGGCACCTGGTAAAGAATCAACAAATCCGTTGAAAGCTGATGCTTTGCTAAAAAGCATAATAAAGGAGACAGCTACTCCTCTTCCTGATGGAAAAACTAGCTTGTTGGTTGATACCAATCCTTGTACTGAAGGAATCAGTAAAATGACAACCTTGTCACCCATTAACAAATCTGTGCAGGAGTTTACACCAGATTACAAAAAAGCTCTTAACAAAGAAGCTGAAAGATTTTATGTAATCTACAAAGGACCTCATGCCGGTGTTCATACTGACTGGGGAATTACAGAAACATTCTGTAAAGTTGATAAAGTTACTTGCAAAAAATTCAGAAATGAAGCATCTGCAAGATTAAGCCTTGCCACTTATCAAGACGATACAAGCAAGACTAACCAACCACTTCTTCGACCAAAAATTCATAAAGTCAAAGAAGCTCACAGAGACCAAAGGTTTGACGTTCCAAATAACGCTCAACAAATGGTTAACTATCCTGAAATCTCTTTCGAAGACTTCAGAACAATCTGGAAGAAAGCAAGAGCTGCATGCCCAGAAGACCTTGTTCATGAAAAGTTTTTCACTACGGACAAGAAAACAAAAAGTCTGTTCAACTTCCTCGAAGGATCAGATGCAAAATTAGTATACCAAGCCTTTCAAGCTGGACTAATCGACAATATCTACCCAAGTTGCAACCTTCAAGAACTCATTTTCTTCCCAAGCAACATGGTAGAATCCATTAAAAACTTTCGAAAGAAAGTACTTAAAGCAAAAGATAATCCGATCTACATCAGATGCATCTCTTCACTCCCAGAATGGATTCAAGAATCAACTCTTTCTCCATACCACTTTCTGGAAATTGGTCTTTCTAAAGCCAATAGAGATATTGAACAATCTCAACCAATGGAAGACAAAGATCTACCTTTTACAGAGATTCTTCATCCCAATCGCATCAATGGTTTAAGAAGAATATCAGAAAAAATCATCGAGATTATCTCTGGTTCAAAAAAGAAGATTAATTATACCGACTCGCATTGTATAATTACAAGCTGGAGTTACAACAACACCAGCCAAGAAGATCTTCGTCAAGCCTCCAAGTTTGGCGAAAAATTCATGAACAATAGCATGGAAGTATCCAATGCTACACGCCAACACTTCTGCCGACATGCAGAACAACTTTTTGAAGAACATCTTTGTCACTTTTGCGAAAGCAAAGATTCGGAGACAATGGAGGGACCCCCCTCTGAAGATGACAAATCATCATCATCTTAAAGAAAGATGCTTCACGTGTCAAATGGCCCCAGCCACTCGAAATAATAATGCCCTTCTTCATTATTAGAAGCTTTCTAGCTGTCCACAATAATGTAATCTTTAGTGGATAAAAACGTCATGCCTGACATTTTAGGCAAGGATCAGACCCTCTCAATGTATCTATAAATTGAGAGTTATGTTTTGTTTTAGGGACATCGGAATAACGAGTGCAAGAAAAAAAAAAAAAAAAAAAAAAAACACTCTCTATCTAGTAAATTTTCAGTTCAATGTCTAGTGAGTAATTCCTCCCTTAGAAGGGGAAAAATGTAAAATATTGTAAGAGTCTTCCCTTTTTGGGAACTCTGTTATCAATAAATCTTTGTTTTGTTATTTTTGAGTGTTCATACAATTTAGAGTGATGAAACTTGTAAGTGACAGAGTGTCAGGTCGACGATGATTAACAGTACCACAGGCACCATGCCAACAGGGAAAGCAACCACACAGACCAATGAACGACACAGGCTGGCTTGAATAGTTTCTATCTATGTAAGTATAACACTCACTACATCACAATTACACATTTATTGATACAAGAGTCTTCTTTTCACAATTTTTATATTTATTCCCTTCTTTGTTAAAACATAAATTCCGTACACATCCACACACCCAAACTGGTATCAGAGCCTTGATAAATATGGCATTACATTATAATAAAACACTTTACAGAGTAAAGTTTGAACATATTCATAATAAAGAGATTGAAATCTCTCAACATAAAGAAATACTTTTCAATAATAAAAAAGACTTGGTGCATATAGATTTCAGAATTCTACAAGCACAAAATAAACATACTAACGAATATATACCAAACTTGGTTAATATACGTATGTATCTCCTGCATAAGCAAAAAGTACATCAAGAACATCTTGATAGAAATAAAAAATTAGTTTCAAAACTCAGAAAGTTTATTTTAACCTGTTAGCTTTTCTTAAAATGAATAATGAAATTTTCAACAACACTGAAGAAAATAATTCAGAAGAAAAACAAATCTTAACTTATGTTGAAGATGAAGACGGCTTTCATGCAAATCTTTTAATAAAACAAGACCTTCTCTCTAGAGTTAAGAAAATTGATTTAAAAATAAAGAAAGAAAACATTTTCAAAAATGTTCCTTCTAAACTTAGTATTCTAAATCCCCTTAAAAGGAAAAATGAAATTTTCTACTTTGTTAGTACTAAAGAAATGTCCGTAGACATAAAAGATACAATAGGAGCTGTCTTTCTACCCCTTTTAACTAAGGAGCAAATACATAATAACTTAAAAAGTATTCCAGTTGAGATTAGATCAAAAATTAGAATGGTCCATATCGGAGCTGTAAAAATTTTGTTAAAATCCCAATTCCAAGCAGGAATAAATTCTCCCATAAAAATGGCCTTAATTGACAACAGAATTACTGACAGACAGGACTGCATCTTAGGTGCTGCAAAGGGAAACCTTGCTTACCAAAAGTTTATGTTTTCAGTCTATCCAAAGTTTGCTCTGGATTTAAAATCTGCAAATATAGATAAAACCTTATCTTTTATACATCACTTTGAAAGAAGTGACCTAATGAGTCCAGGTGATAAACCTTTCACCATAACATATCTCATAGGATATGCCCTGACCAACAGTCACCATAGCATAGACTATAAGAAAGACGAGTACATCGAACTTGATGATGTCTTTTCAGAAATAGGCCATGTCAAAGATAAACAATTCTGCGACATAAATCCTCAAGAAAACTCTTGGGTTTTAAATATAGCTAGAAATAAAAAAGCTCTAGGAGAAACTCTTAGACCAAGAATTTCTATGGATTCACTCCACATAGGAGAAAGCTCGGAGAGAAAAGATAATAACCTAATAAGAAACATGTCTTTAAAGATTGATAGTCTACGCCAGAATATCAAACAAATCACTGACATTATAAATGAATAATAAAATTGATTTTCCTCATTTCTATAAAAAAGGTAAAACAGTCAAAATTAAAACTCTTGACGATAATACTGAAAAGAAAGAATACGTTTTCTCTACTTCTGGTAAAGCTGGTGTTCAAACAATCGTAAATCATTGCAATAATCTCAACCAAATCATTGCAAGATGTCTTTTAAAAACTTCAAAAATAAGCCATTATCTTGGTATTTCAAAAGATATTTCTAAAGATATTTCAAAAAATAAAATACCTTTTAACCAATTTAAAAACGATTTAGCCTTTATGGTTAAAAACAATCTTGATAAAAAAGATTTTGAAAAATTCTTCGAAGTTATTGAAAGACAAAATAAATTAACTATCAAGTTAACCCAGTCTATTGACAAACATTCAATTCTTTTAGAAAACTCTTTAAAAAACAACCAATTTGTTGAAGAAGTCGCCAAAAAGGCAAATATTGAGGGCACTCTTAAGGAAACCAACATTAAGATCACTAATATACATGATCAGTTAAAACAACTAATAGGATGACCTCGATACCCGAGCTCAATAAATCAATCAC
Source organism: Lactuca serriola (assembly GCF_051521515.1). Classification (NCBI taxonomy): domain Eukaryota; kingdom Viridiplantae; phylum Streptophyta; class Magnoliopsida; order Asterales; family Asteraceae; genus Lactuca; species Lactuca serriola. The sequence continues at coordinate 47,475 of NW_027629682.1, forward strand.
CTCGATACCCGAGATAAATAGATCAATCAATCTCCTTAATGAAAAAATTGATGGGCTGATTATAAACATGGACTTAACATTCAATAAATACGTAACCATTACCCAGTTGGAAGTAGCATCTGCAAAAATTATTGCAGACATTACTAAAGAGTTATCTGAAAAGATTGACTCTTGCCCATGTAATAAAGACATACTTGAGCACATCAAGAATATCTCCATCATAGAACAAAAAACCAAGCCTGGAAAATATTCAGGTCTTAAGAAATACTCACCTCCCAATCCTAGTGTTGGAAACCCTGACTTAGGAAGCTCAAAAGATTCCCAGAAAATTAACATTTTCAAGAAAGAATAAAAATGAAAGAAACAATCTCTGAACGTCTCGAGAAATATTTCTTTAACCTTCAATATGAAGATTATGATAAAACTGACCAAAAGCTTATTCAGCTTTTATCTTTAGAAACTGAAGAATGTGAAGAATTGTATCAAAAAGAACCCAAACTTTTTGATCAATATTTTAGAATGACTAAAATAAATGAACCCGATACTGAATCAGAACAAGAAGATAATTTTAAAACAAATACAAAGACTGTTAAGTTCGAATATTCAGATATGGAAGATGATGAAGCAGAATCTTCTTATACAGCCACAAGAAGAGGCAATAAAAAGAAATACGAGTTCAAAATGCCTGTCCACAATGGAATTCCAAATAGTGGCCAAGGACCCAATACGATCAATGTACTCAATATTGATTGTATCCAAGATTTAAAACTCAGAGAAAGAGTTGTAGAAAAATGGGTTACTGAGATTTCACTAATCTTACAAACAAATCCAGATGAATTTGAAAAAGCAAAAAATGTTCTACTACTTTTAGAACACAAAACTGATGGAATCGTGCAGAAATTCCTAAGAAACAATAATTGGAATGAAGAACTACATGGCTCAGATCTTTTTGATAATCTCATAAATGTCATATACACTACTTTCTTAGGTCTTGATTATATTTCTAATAAAGACTTCACCATTAATAAGAAGGTTGACATAGCAAGAGTTTCAATGACTAAACTCCAATTACATGATATTAGTCTTCTCGACAAATACACATGTATGTATGAATCATATTTGTATGATATTCCACAGAGAAGTGAATATGCGCAATGGATATCTGCTTATCTCATGAAAATTCCAATTATTGGAGAAACCTGTACAGACAGATGGAAAAAAGAAGCTACTGGAGAAATCCAGCAAACCAGTCTTTCTTACGCAACAAAAATTGCAAAAGAAGAAATTGATAGAATCTGTCAAGACAGATATAAACAACAAAAGCTTAAAACTATAAGCAAAGATTGTTGTAGCATTCTCTCTGATTTCAAAAACTTTGATATTGGAAAGAAAAATTATACTAAGAAAAAGCATAAAAACAAAAAGAAATACAAATCTTTTTGGAAAAAGAAAAGAAGAAAATTTTCACCAGGAAAATACTTCAAGAAACCATCAAAAGAAACACCTAAGAAAACTACTTCTTGTCCGCAAGGAAAGAAAAAATGTAGGTGTTGGATCTGCAATGAAGAAGGACACTACGCAAACGAATGTCCAAATAGAAAAAAATACCCTGACAAAGTCAAGGTTTTACAAACCGCTAACAATGGAGGCTATGAAGCTCTTGAAGAAGAGTATGATGGTACGCAACATGTTTTTATATATCATGTTGAAACAGAATCTTCATCAGACACTGAAGAATACGAATCAACAACGGATGACTCAGACTAGTCCCATACATACCTCGCTTTTCAGGGAGGAGGAGATTAACCATTTTTGCGTAAACCTCCAGAAGATTGATGATTCCCTTATCATGAATCTTACTAATCCAAACTCTATTTATGTTTCTGCCTTCCTTAACTTTAAAGGATATAAAAAATTTAGAGTACATTGTTTTGTAGACACAGGTGCATCTTTATGTCTTGCAAGCAAATTCATCATTCCGGATGAACTCTGGGAAAACGCTCCCAAAGAAATTAGTGCCACTATTGCAAATGGTGAAACCATAAAAATTAATAAAGTTTGTAGAAATATTAATCTCGAACTTTCAGGAGAACATTTCAATGTTCCCACTATTTACCAACAAAATTCAGGAATTGATATCATAATTGGTAACAACTTCTGTCAAGTCTATGGACCATTCATACAATGGATAGATAGAATTGCCTTTCATCTTAATAATGATATGGTAATTATAAAAAAGGTTACAGAGGCCTATAGCAAAGGAAAACCAGGTTTTCTTGAAACTCAAGAAAAAGGTTCTAAAGAAAAACAAATTCCAGGTACTAATATAACTCATGAAGAGATTAATAAAGAAAGGATTATTTCTATTCAAACTACCAGGTTCAAACAGATTGAAGATCTTCTTGAAAAAGTTTGTTCTGAAAATCCTATTGATCCAAATAAAACCAAAGGATGGATGAAAGCTTCAATCAAGCTTATTGATCCCAAAACGGTTATTAGAGAAAAACCTATGGTTTACTCTCTACAAGATAGAGAAGAATTTTCCAAACAAATCAAAGAATTACTTGATATGAGACTAATTATAGAATCAAAATCCCCTCATATGTCTCCTGCCTTTCTTGTCAATAAAGAAGCAGAGAAAAGAAGAGGAAAGAAGCGAATGGTTGTTAACTACAAAGCAATCAATGATGCAACTATTGGAGACTCACATAATCTCCCCAATATGCACGAACTCTTGACTCTTCTACGAGGAAAAAACATTTATTCAAGTTTCGACTGCAAGTCAGGTTTCTGGCAAGTTCTACTTGATGAAGAATCGCAGCTTCTCACTGCCTTCACATGTCCTGATGGACTCTTTCAATGGAAAGTACTACCCTTTGGGCTTAAACAAGCTCCTAGTATTTTTCAAAGACACATGCAGAATGCTCTTCGAGGCCTTGAAGGTTTCTGCACTGTATACGTTGATGACATCATGATCTTCAGCAAAAATGAACAAGAACACTATGTTCATGTCACACAGGTTCTCAGAACTATTTTAAAATATGGTATAATACTTTCAAAAAAGAAAGCTCATCTTTTCAAAACAAAAATCAATTTTTTAGGTTTAGAAATAAATGAAGGTACCCATTGTCCTCAAAAACATATTCTTGAACATTTACATGACTTTCCAAATGTTTTAGAAGACAAAAAGCAACTACAAAGATTTCTTGGTGTTTTAACTTATGCTGAAACATATATTGAAAAACTTGCAGCCATGAGAAAACCTTTACAGGCAAAATTAAAAAAAGATGTCATTTGGAATTGGTCAAATGCTGATACAGACTACATCAAAAAGATAAAGAAAGTTTTAATCAATTTTCCAAAACTTTATCTTCCAAACATTGAAGACAGTTTAATTATTGAAACTGATGCTTCTGATGAATTTTGGGGAGGTGTTTTAAAAGCTAAAAACCCCAAAAACGAAGAACAAATTTGCAGGTACACCTCTGGCAGTTTCAAAGCAGCTGAGAAAAACTACCATAGCAATGAAAAAGAATTACTCGCTGTAAAAAGAGTTATTACAAAATTCTCTGTATATTTAACACCAGTAAATTTCCTGGTTCGTACAGATAATAAAAATTTTACTTATTTCCTCCGAACTAAGATTGCAGGAGATAACAAATTAGGCCGGCTAATACGTTGGCAAGAGTGGTTTTCACGATATACTTTCACTGTTGAACATCTCGCAGGAAACAAAAACGTACTGGCAGACTGCCTCACCCGTGACTTCAGGTATACCTTACATCATCCATGATCTCACTCGCTCCTCTCGAGCCCTATAAAAGGATATGATCCTCAAGACATATTTCCTCACAAAAACTTCACCTACAAAAAAGAGAGGGGGAGATTAGAGAAAAAAGTAAACAAAAATTTGAGTTTACAAAAATGGAAGACCTCAACACTTTGAGGATGAAGAAACAAATGCTCCTCATAGAGCTATCTGCAATTGAGCAGAAAATCAACTTGTATGAACAAGTAACAACGGTCACCAATGTACCGGAAAGCGAAAGCTCAAAAACAAAGGCTATTCCAGTGCAAACGGCACCTGGTAAAGAATCAACAAATCCGTTGAAAGCTGATGCTTTGCTAAAAAGCATAATAAAGGAGACAGCTACTCCTCTTCCTGATGGAAAAACTAGCTTGTTGGTTGATACCAATCCTTGTACTGAAGGAATCAGTAAAATGACAACCTTGTCACCCATTAACAAATCTGTGCAGGAGTTTACACCAGATTACAAAAAAGCTCTTAACAAAGAAGCTGAAAGATTTTATGTAATCTACAAAGGACCTCATGCCGGTGTTCATACTGACTGGGGAATTACAGAAACATTCTGTAAAGTTGATAAAGTTACTTGCAAAAAATTCAGAAATGAAGCATCTGCAAGATTAAGCCTTGCCACTTATCAAGACGATACAAGCAAGACTAACCAACCACTTCTTCGACCAAAAATTCATAAAGTCAAAGAAGCTCACAGAGACCAAAGGTTTGACGTTCCAAATAACGCTCAACAAATGGTTAACTATCCTGAAATCTCTTTCGAAGACTTCAGAACAATCTGGAAGAAAGCAAGAGCTGCATGCCCAGAAGACCTTGTTCATGAAAAGTTTTTCACTACGGACAAGAAAACAAAAAGTCTGTTCAACTTCCTCGAAGGATCAGATGCAAAATTAGTATACCAAGCCTTTCAAGCTGGACTAATCGACAATATCTACCCAAGTTGCAACCTTCAAGAACTCATTTTCTTCCCAAGCAACATGGTAGAATCCATTAAAAACTTTCGAAAGAAAGTACTTAAAGCAAAAGATAATCCGATCTACATCAGATGCATCTCTTCACTCCCAGAATGGATTCAAGAATCAACTCTTTCTCCATACCACTTTCTGGAAATTGGTCTTTCTAAAGCCAATAGAGATATTGAACAATCTCAACCAATGGAAGACAAAGATCTACCTTTTACAGAGATTCTTCATCCCAATCGCATCAATGGTTTAAGAAGAATATCAGAAAAAATCATCGAGATTATCTCTGGTTCAAAAAAGAAGATTAATTATACCGACTCGCATTGTATAATTACAAGCTGGAGTTACAACAACACCAGCCAAGAAGATCTTCGTCAAGCCTCCAAGTTTGGCGAAAAATTCATGAACAATAGCATGGAAGTATCCAATGCTACACGCCAACACTTCTGCCGACATGCAGAACAACTTTTTGAAGAACATCTTTGTCACTTTTGCGAAAGCAAAGATTCGGAGACAATGGAGGGACCCCCCTCTGAAGATGACAAATCATCATCATCTTAAAGAAAGATGCTTCACGTGTCAAATGGCCCCAGCCACTCGAAATAATAATGCCCTTCTTCATTATTAGAAGCTTTCTAGCTGTCCACAATAATGTAATCTTTAGTGGATAAAAACGTCATGCCTGACATTTTAGGCAAGGATCAGACCCTCTCAATGTATCTATAAATTGAGAGTTATGTTTTGTTTTAGGGACATCGGAATAACGAGTGCAAGAAAAAAAAAAAAAAAAAAAAAAAAAAACACTCTCTATCTAGTAAATTTTCAGTTCAATGTCTAGTGAGTAATTCCTCCCTTAGAAGGGGAAAAATGTAAAATATTGTAAGAGTCTTCCCTTTTTGGGAACTCTGTTATCAATAAATCTTTGTTTTGTTATTTTTGAGTGTTCATACAATTTAGAGTGATGAAACTTGTAAGTGACAGAGTGTCAGGTCGACGATGATTAACAGTACCACAGGCACCATGCCAACAGGGAAAGCAACCACACAGACCAATGAACGACACAGGCTGGCTTGAATAGTTTCTATCTATGTAAGTATAACACTCACTACATCACAATTACACATTTATTGATACAAGAGTCTTCTTTTCACAATTTTTATATTTATTCCCTTCTTTGTTAAAACATAAATTCCGTACACATCCACACACCCAAACTGGTATCAGAGCCTTGATAAATATGGCATTACATTATAATAAAACACTTTACAGAGTAAAGTTTGAACATATTCATAATAAAGAGATTGAAATCTCTCAACATAAAGAAATACTTTTCAATAATAAAAAAGACTTGGTGCATATAGATTTCAGAATTCTACAAGCACAAAATAAACATACTAACGAATATATACCAAACTTGGTTAATATACGTATGTATCTCCTGCATAAGCAAAAAGTACATCAAGAACATCTTGATAGAAATAAAAAATTAGTTTCAAAACTCAGAAAGTTTATTTTAACCTGTTAGCTTTTCTTAAAATGAATAATGAAATTTTCAACAACACTGAAGAAAATAATTCAGAAGAAAAACAAATCTTAACTTATGTTGAAGATGAAGACGGCTTTCATGCAAATCTTTTAATAAAACAAGACCTTCTCTCTAGAGTTAAGAAAATTGATTTAAAAATAAAGAAAGAAAACATTTTCAAAAATGTTCCTTCTAAACTTAGTATTCTAAATCCCCTTAAAAGGAAAAATGAAATTTTCTACTTTGTTAGTACTAAAGAAATGTCCGTAGACATAAAAGATACAATAGGAGCTGTCTTTCTACCCCTTTTAACTAAGGAGCAAATACATAATAACTTAAAAAGTATTCCAGTTGAGATTAGATCAAAAATTAGAATGGTCCATATCGGAGCTGTAAAAATTTTGTTAAAATCCCAATTCCAAGCAGGAATAAATTCTCCCATAAAAATGGCCTTAATTGACAACAGAATTACTGACAGACAGGACTGCATCTTAGGTGCTGCAAAGGGAAACCTTGCTTACCAAAAGTTTATGTTTTCAGTCTATCCAAAGTTTGCTCTGGATTTAAAATCTGCAAATATAGATAAAACCTTATCTTTTATACATCACTTTGAAAGAAGTGACCTAATGAGTCCAGGTGATAAACCTTTCACCATAACATATCTCATAGGATATGCCCTGACCAACAGTCACCATAGCATAGACTATAAGAAAGACGAGTACATCGAACTTGATGATGTCTTTTCAGAAATAGGCCATGTCAAAGATAAACAATTCTGCGACATAAATCCTCAAGAAAACTCTTGGGTTTTAAATATAGCTAGAAATAAAAAAGCTCTAGGAGAAACTCTTAGACCAAGAATTTCTATGGATTCACTCCACATAGGAGAAAGCTCGGAGAGAAAAGATAATAACCTAATAAGAAACATGTCTTTAAAAATTGATAGTCTACGCCAGAATATCAAACAAATCACTGACATTATAAATGAATAATAAAATTGATTTTCCTCATTTCTATAAAAAAGGTAAAACAGTCAAAATTAAAACTCTTGACGATAATACTGAAAAGAAAGAATACGTTTTCTCTACTTCTGGTAAAGCTGGTGTTCAAACAATCGTAAATCATTGCAATAATCTCAACCAAATCATTGCAAGATGTCTTTTAAAAACTTCAAAAATAAGCCATTATCTTGGTATTTCAAAAGATATTTCTAAAGATATTTCAAAAAATAAAATACCTTTTAACCAATTTAAAAACGATTTAGCCTTTATGGTTAAAAACAATCTTGATAAAAAAGATTTTGAAAAATTCTTCGAAGTTATTGAAAGACAAAATAAATTAACTATCAAGTTAACCCAGTCTATTGACAAACATTCAATTCTTTTAGAAAACTCTTTAAAAAACAACCAATTTGTTGAAGAAGTCGCCAAAAAGGCAAATATTGAGGGCACTCTTAAGGAAACCAACATTAAGATCACTAATATACATGATCAGTTAAAACAACTAATAGGATGACCTCGATACCCGAGCTCAATAAATCAATCACCTCGATACCCGAGATAAATAGATCAATCAATCTCCTTAATGAAAAAATTGATGGGCTGATTATAAACATGGACTTAACATTCAATAAATACGTAACCATTACCCAGTTGGAAGTAGCATCTGCAAAAATTATTGCAGACATTACTAAAGAGTTATCTGAAAAGATTGACTCTTGCCCATGTAATAAAGACATACTTGAGCACATCAAGAATATCTCCATCATAGAACAAAAAACCAAGCCTGGAAAATATTCAGGTCTTAAGAAATACTCACCTCCCAATCCTAGTGTTGGAAACCCTGACTTAGGAAGCTCAAAAGATTCCCAGAAAATTAACATTTTCAAGAAAGAATAAAAATGAAAGAAACAATCTCTGAACGTCTCGAGAAATATTTCTTTAACCTTCAATATGAAGATTATGATAAAACTGACCAAAAGCTTATTCAGCTTTTATCTTTAGAAACTGAAGAATGTGAAGAATTGTATCAAAAAGAACCCAAACTTTTTGATCAATATTTTAGAATGACTAAAATAAATGAACCCGATACTGAATCAGAACAAGAAGATAATTTTAAAACAAATACAAAGACTGTTAAGTTCGAATATTCAGATATGGAAGATGATGAAGCAGAATCTTCTTATACAGCCACAAGAAGAGGCAATAAAAAGAAATACGAGTTCAAAATGCCTGTCCACAATGGAATTCCAAATAGTGGCCAAGGACCCAATACGATCAATGTACTCAATATTGATTGTATCCAAGATTTAAAACTCAGAGAAAGAGTTGTAGAAAAATGGGTTACTGAGATTTCACTAATCTTACAAACAAATCCAGATGAATTTGAAAAAGCAAAAAATGTTCTACTACTTTTAGAACACAAAACTGATGGAATCGTGCAGAAATTCCTAAGAAACAATAATTGGAATGAAGAACTACATGGCTCAGATCTTTTTGATAATCTCATAAATGTCATATACACTACTTTCTTAGGTCTTGATTATATTTCTAATAAAGACTTCACCATTAATAAGAAGGTTGACATAGCAAGAGTTTCAATGACTAAACTCCAATTACATGATATTAGTCTTCTCGACAAATACACATGTATGTATGAATCATATTTGTATGATATTCCACAGAGAAGTGAATATGCGCAATGGATATCTGCTTATCTCATGAAAATTCCAATTATTGGAGAAACCTGTACAGACAGATGGAAAAAAGAAGCTACTGGAGAAATCCAGCAAACCAGTCTTTCTTACGCAACAAAAATTGCAAAAGAAGAAATTGATAGAATCTGTCAAGACAGATATAAACAACAAAAGCTTAAAACTATAAGCAAAGATTGTTGTAGCATTCTCTCTGATTTCAAAAACTTTGATATTGGAAAGAAAAATTATACTAAGAAAAAGCATAAAAACAAAAAGAAATACAAATCTTTTTGGAAAAAGAAAAGAAGAAAATTTTCACCAGGAAAATACTTCAAGAAACCATCAAAAGAAACACCTAAGAAAACTACTTCTTGTCCGCAAGGAAAGAAAAAATGTAGGTGTTGGATCTGCAATGAAGAAGGACACTACGCAAACGAATGTCCAAATAGAAAAAAATACCCTGACAAAGTCAAGGTTTTACAAACCGCTAACAATGGAGGCTATGAAGCTCTTGAAGAAGAGTATGATGGTACGCAACATGTTTTTATATATCATGTTGAAACAGAATCTTCATCAGACACTGAAGAATACGAATCAACAACGGATGACTCAGACTAGTCCCATACATACCTCGCTTTTCAGGGAGGAGGAGATTAACCATTTTTGCGTAAACCTCCAGAAGATTGATGATTCCCTTATCATGAATCTTACTAATCCAAACTCTATTTATGTTTCTGCCTTCCTTAACTTTAAAGGATATAAAAAATTTAGAGTACATTGTTTTGTAGACACAGGTGCATCTTTATGTCTTGCAAGCAAATTCATCATTCCGGATGAACTCTGGGAAAACGCTCCCAAAGAAATTAGTGCCACTATTGCAAATGGTGAAACCATAAAAATTAATAAAGTTTGTAGAAATATTAATCTCGAACTTTCAGGAGAACATTTCAATGTTCCCACTATTTACCAACAAAATTCAGGAATTGATATCATAATTGGTAACAACTTCTGTCAAGTCTATGGACCATTCATACAATGGATAGATAGAATTGCCTTTCATCTTAATAATGATATGGTAATTATAAAAAAGGTTACAGAGGCCTATAGCAAAGGAAAACCAGGTTTTCTTGAAACTCAAGAAAAAGGTTCTAAAGAAAAACAAATTCCAGGTACTAATATAACTCATGAAGAGATTAATAAAGAAAGGATTATTTCTATTCAAACTACCAGGTTCAAACAGATTGAAGATCTTCTTGAAAAAGTTTGTTCTGAAAATCCTATTGATCCAAATAAAACCAAAGGATGGATGAAAGCTTCAATCAAGCTTATTGATCCCAAAACGGTTATTAGAGAAAAACCTATGGTTTACTCTCTACAAGATAGAGAAGAATTTTCCAAACAAATCAAAGAATTACTTGATATGAGACTAATTATAGAATCAAAATCCCCTCATATGTCTCCTGCCTTTCTTGTCAATAAAGAAGCAGAGAAAAGAAGAGGAAAGAAGCGAATGGTTGTTAACTACAAAGCAATCAATGATGCAACTATTGGAGACTCACATAATCTCCCCAATATGCACGAACTCTTGACTCTTCTACGAGGAAAAAACATTTATTCAAGTTTCGACTGCAAGTCAGGTTTCTGGCAAGTTCTACTTGATGAAGAATCGCAGCTTCTCACTGCCTTCACATGTCCTGATGGACTCTTTCAATGGAAAGTACTACCCTTTGGGCTTAAACAAGCTCCTAGTATTTTTCAAAGACACATGCAGAATGCTCTTCGAGGCCTTGAAGGTTTCTGCACTGTATACGTTGATGACATCATGATCTTCAGCAAAAATGAACAAGAACACTATGTTCATGTCACACAGGTTCTCAGAACTATTTTAAAATATGGTATAATACTTTCAAAAAAGAAAGCTCATCTTTTCAAAACAAAAATCAATTTTTTAGGTTTAGAAATAAATGAAGGTACCCATTGTCCTCAAAAACATATTCTTGAACATTTACATGACTTTCCAAATGTTTTAGAAGACAAAAAGCAACTACAAAGATTTCTTGGTGTTTTAACTTATGCTGAAACATATATTGAAAAACTTGCAGCCATGAGAAAACCTTTACAGGCAAAATTAAAAAAAGATGTCATTTGGAATTGGTCAAATGCTGATACAGACTACATCAAAAAGATAAAGAAAGTTTTAATCAATTTTCCAAAACTTTATCTTCCAAACATTGAAGACAGTTTAATTATTGAAACTGATGCTTCTGATGAATTTTGGGGAGGTGTTTTAAAAGCTAAAAACCCCAAAAACGAAGAACAAATTTGCAGGTACACCTCTGGCAGTTTCAAAGCAGCTGAGAAAAACTACCATAGCAATGAAAAAGAATTACTCGCTGTAAAAAGAGTTATTACAAAATTCTCTGTATATTTAACACCAGTAAATTTCCTGGTTCGTACAGATAATAAAAATTTTACTTATTTCCTCCGAACTAAGATTGCAGGAGATAACAAATTAGGCCGGCTAATACGTTGGCAAGAGTGGTTTTCACGATATACTTTCACTGTTGAACATCTCGCAGGAAACAAAAACGTACTGGCAGACTGCCTCACCCGTGACTTCAGGTATACCTTACATCATCCATGATCTCACTCGCTCCTCTCGAGCCCTATAAAAGGATATGATCCTCAAGACATATTTCCTCACAAAAACTTCACCTACAAAAAAGAGAGGGGGAGATTAGAGAAAAAAGTAAACAAAAATTTGAGTTTACAAAAATGGAAGACCTCAACACTTTGAGGATGAAGAAACAAATGCTCCTCATAGAGCTATCTGCAATTGAGCAGAAAATCAACTTGTATGAACAAGTAACAACGGTCACCAATGTACCGGAAAGCGAAAGCTCAAAAACAAAGGCTATTCCAGTGCAAACGGCACCTGGTAAAGAATCAACAAATCCGTTGAAAGCTGATGCTTTGCTAAAAAGCATAATAAAGGAGACAGCTACTCCTCTTCCTGATGGAAAAACTAGCTTGTTGGTTGATACCAATCCTTGTACTGAAGGAATCAGTAAAATGACAACCTTGTCACCCATTAACAAATCTGTGCAGGAGTTTACACCAGATTACAAAAAAGCTCTTAACAAAGAAGCTGAAAGATTTTATGTAATCTACAAAGGACCTCATGCCGGTGTTCATACTGACTGGGGAATTACAGAAACATTCTGTAAAGTTGATAAAGTTACTTGCAAAAAATTCAGAAATGAAGCATCTGCAAGATTAAGCCTTGCCACTTATCAAGACGATACAAGCAAGACTAACCAACCACTTCTTCGACCAAAAATTCATAAAGTCAAAGAAGCTCACAGAGACCAAAGGTTTGACGTTCCAAATAACGCTCAACAAATGGTTAACTATCCTGAAATCTCTTTCGAAGACTTCAGAACAATCTGGAAGAAAGCAAGAGCTGCATGCCCAGAAGACCTTGTTCATGAAAAGTTTTTCACTACGGACAAGAAAACAAAAAGTCTGTTCAACTTCCTCGAAGGATCAGATGCAAAATTAGTATACCAAGCCTTTCAAGCTGGACTAATCGACAATATCTACCCAAGTTGCAACCTTCAAGAACTCATTTTCTTCCCAAGCAACATGGTAGAATCCATTAAAAACTTTCGAAAGAAAGTACTTAAAGCAAAAGATAATCCGATCTACATCAGATGCATCTCTTCACTCCCAGAATGGATTCAAGAATCAACTCTTTCTCCATACCACTTTCTGGAAATTGGTCTTTCTAAAGCCAATAGAGATATTGAACAATCTCAACCAATGGAAGACAAAGATCTACCTTTTACAGAGATTCTTCATCCCAATCGCATCAATGGTTTAAGAAGAATATCAGAAAAAATCATCGAGATTATCTCTGGTTCAAAAAAGAAGATTAATTATACCGACTCGCATTGTATAATTACAAGCTGGAGTTACAACAACACCAGCCAAGAAGATCTTCGTCAAGCCTCCAAGTTTGGCGAAAAATTCATGAACAATAGCATGGAAGTATCCAATGCTACACGCCAACACTTCTGCCGACATGCAGAACAACTTTTTGAAGAACATCTTTGTCACTTTTGCGAAAGCAAAGATTCGGAGACAATGGAGGGACCCCCCTCTGAAGATGACAAATCATCATCATCTTAAAGAAAGATGCTTCACGTGTCAAATGGCCCCAGCCACTCGAAATAATAATGCCCTTCTTCATTATTAGAAGCTTTCTAGCTGTCCACAATAATGTAATCTTTAGTGGATAAAAACGTCATGCCTGACATTTTAGGCAAGGATCAGACCCTCTCAATGTATCTATAAATTGAGAGTTATGTTTTGTTTTAGGGACATCGGAATAACGAGTGCAAGAAAAAAAAAAAAAAAAAAAAAAAAAAACACTCTCTATCTAGTAAATTTTCAGTTCAATGTCTAGTGAGTAATTCCTCCCTTAGAAGGGGAAAAATGTAAAATATTGTAAGAGTCTTCCCTTTTTGGGAACTCTGTTATCAATAAATCTTTGTTTTGTTATTTTTGAGTGTTCATACAATTTAGAGTGATGAAACTTGTAAGTGACAGAGTGTCAGGTCGACGATGATTAACAGTACCACAGGCACCATGCCAACAGGGAAAGCAACCACACAGACCAATGAACGACACAGGCTGGCTTGAATAGTTTCTATCTATGTAAGTATAACACTCACTACATCACAATTACACATTTATTGATACAAGAGTCTTCTTTTCACAATTTTTATATTTATTCCCTTCTTTGTTAAAACATAAATTCCGTACACATCCACACACCCAAACTGGTATCAGAGCCTTGATAAATATGGCATTACATTATAATAAAACACTTTACAGAGTAAAGTTTGAACATATTCATAATAAAGAGATTGAAATCTCTCAACATAAAGAAATACTTTTCAATAATAAAAAAGACTTGGTGCATATAGATTTCAGAATTCTACAAGCACAAAATAAACATACTAACGAATATATACCAAACTTGGTTAATATACGTATGTATCTCCTGCATAAGCAAAAAGTACATCAAGAACATCTTGATAGAAATAAAAAATTAGTTTCAAAACTCAGAAAGTTTATTTTAACCTGTTAGCTTTTCTTAAAATGAATAATGAAATTTTCAACAACACTGAAGAAAATAATTCAGAAGAAAAACAAATCTTAACTTATGTTGAAGATGAAGACGGCTTTCATGCAAATCTTTTAATAAAACAAGACCTTCTCTCTAGAGTTAAGAAAATTGATTTAAAAATAAAGAAAGAAAACATTTTCAAAAATGTTCCTTCTAAACTTAGTATTCTAAATCCCCTTAAAAGGAAAAATGAAATTTTCTACTTTGTTAGTACTAAAGAAATGTCCGTAGACATAAAAGATACAATAGGAGCTGTCTTTCTACCCCTTTTAACTAAGGAGCAAATACATAATAACTTAAAAAGTATTCCAGTTGAGATTAGATCAAAAATTAGAATGGTCCATATCGGAGCTGTAAAAATTTTGTTAAAATCCCAATTCCAAGCAGGAATAAATTCTCCCATAAAAATGGCCTTAATTGACAACAGAATTACTGACAGACAGGACTGCATCTTAGGTGCTGCAAAGGGAAACCTTGCTTACCAAAAGTTTATGTTTTCAGTCTATCCAAAGTTTGCTCTGGATTTAAAATCTGCAAATATAGATAAAACCTTATCTTTTATACATCACTTTGAAAGAAGTGACCTAATGAGTCCAGGTGATAAACCTTTCACCATAACATATCTCATAGGATATGCCCTGACCAACAGTCACCATAGCATAGACTATAAGAAAGACGAGTACATCGAACTTGATGATGTCTTTTCAGAAATAGGCCATGTCAAAGATAAACAATTCTGCGACATAAATCCTCAAGAAAACTCTTGGGTTTTAAATATAGCTAGAAATAAAAAAGCTCTAGGAGAAACTCTTAGACCAAGAATTTCTATGGATTCACTCCACATAGGAGAAAGCTCGGAGAGAAAAGATAATAACCTAATAAGAAACATGTCTTTAAAAATTGATAGTCTACGCCAGAATATCAAACAAATCACTGACATTATAAATGAATAATAAAATTGATTTTCCTCATTTCTATAAAAAAGGTAAAACAGTCAAAATTAAAACTCTTGACGATAATACTGAAAAGAAAGAATACGTTTTCTCTACTTCTGGTAAAGCTGGTGTTCAAACAATCGTAAATCATTGCAATAATCTCAACCAAATCATTGCAAGATGTCTTTTAAAAACTTCAAAAATAAGCCATTATCTTGGTATTTCAAAAGATATTTCTAAAGATATTTCAAAAAATAAAATACCTTTTAACCAATTTAAAAACGATTTAGCCTTTATGGTTAAAAACAATCTTGATAAAAAAGATTTTGAAAAATTCTTCGAAGTTATTGAAAGACAAAATAAATTAACTATCAAGTTAACCCAGTCTATTGACAAACATTCAATTCTTTTAGAAAACTCTTTAAAAAACAACCAATTTGTTGAAGAAGTCGCCAAAAAGGCAAATATTGAGGGCACTCTTAAGGAAACCAACATTAAGATCACTAATATACATGATCAGTTAAAACAACTAATAGGATGACCTCGATACCCGAGCTCAATAAATCAATCACCTCGATACCCGAGATAAATAGATCAATCAATCTCCTTAATGAAAAAATTGATGGGCTGATTATAAACATGGACTTAACATTCAATAAATACGTAACCATTACCCAGTTGGAAGTAGCATCTGCAAAAATTATTGCAGACATTACTAAAGAGTTATCTGAAAAGATTGACTCTTGCCCATGTAATAAAGACATACTTGAGCACATCAAGAATATCTCCATCATAGAACAAAAAACCAAGCCTGGAAAATATTCAGGTCTTAAGAAATACTCACCTCCCAATCCTAGTGTTGGAAACCCTGACTTAGGAAGCTCAAAAGATTCCCAGAAAATTAACATTTTCAAAAAAAAAAAAAAAAAAAAAATATTACATTATAATAAAACACTTTACAGAGTAAAGTTTGAACATATTCATAATAAAGAGATTGAAATCTCTCAACATAAAGAAATACTTTTTCAAAATAGATCACCTCGATACCAGTTTGGGTGTGTGGATGTGTACGGAATTTATGTTTTAACAAAGAAGGGAATAAATATAAAAATTGTGAAAAGAAGACTCTTGTATCAATAAATGTGTAATTGTGATGTAGTGAGTGTTATACTTACATAGATAGAAACTATTCAAGCCAGCCTGTGTCGTTCATTGGTCTGTGTGGTTGCTTTCCCTGTTGGCATGGTGCCTGTGGTACTGTTAATCATCGTCGACCTGACACTCTGTCACTTACAAGTTTCATCACTCTAAATTGTATGAACACTCAAAAATAACAAAACAAAGATTTATTGATAACAGAGTTCCCAAAAAGGGAAGACTCTTACAATATTTTACATTTTTCCCCTTCTAAGGGAGGAATTACTCACTAGACATTGAACTGAAAATTTACTAGATAGAGAGTGTTTTTTTTTTTTTTTTTTTTTTTTTTCTTGCACTCGTTATTCCGATGTCCCTAAAACAAAACATAACTCTCAATTTATAGATACATTGAGAGGGTCTGATCCTTGCCTAAAATGTCAGGCATGACGTTTTTATCCACTAAAGATTACATTATTGTGGACAGCTAGAAAGCTTCTAATAATGAAGAAGGGCATTATTATTTCGAGTGGCTGGGGCCATTTGACACGTGAAGCATCTTTCTTTAAGATGATGATGATTTGTCATCTTCAGAGGGGGGTCCCTCCATTGTCTCCGAATCTTTGCTTTCGCAAAAGTGACAAAGATGTTCTTCAAAAAGTTGTTCTGCATGTCGGCAGAAGTGTTGGCGTGTAGCATTGGATACTTCCATGCTATTGTTCATGAATTTTTCGCCAAACTTGGAGGCTTGACGAAGATCTTCTTGGCTGGTGTTGTTGTAACTCCAGCTTGTAATTATACAATGCGAGTCGGTATAATTAATCTTCTTTTTTGAACCAGAGATAATCTCGATGATTTTTTCTGATATTCTTCTTAAACCATTGATGCGATTGGGATGAAGAATCTCTGTAAAAGGTAGATCTTTGTCTTCCATTGGTTGAGATTGTTCAATATCTCTATTGGCTTTAGAAAGACCAATTTCCAGAAAGTGGTATGGAGAAAGAGTTGATTCTTGAATCCATTCTGGGAGTGAAGAGATGCATCTGATGTAGATCGGATTATCTTTTGCTTTAAGTACTTTCTTTCGAAAGTTTTTAATGGATTCTACCATGTTGCTTGGGAAGAAAATGAGTTCTTGAAGGTTGCAACTTGGGTAGATATTGTCGATTAGTCCAGCTTGAAAGGCTTGGTATACTAATTTTGCATCTGATCCTTCGAGGAAGTTGAACAGACTTTTTGTTTTCTTGTCCGTAGTGAAAAACTTTTCATGAACAAGGTCTTCTGGGCATGCAGCTCTTGCTTTCTTCCAGATTGTTCTGAAGTCTTCGAAAGAGATTTCAGGATAGTTAACCATTTGTTGAGCGTTATTTGGAACGTCAAACCTTTGGTCTCTGTGAGCTTCTTTGACTTTATGAATTTTTGGTCGAAGAAGTGGTTGGTTAGTCTTGCTTGTATCGTCTTGATAAGTGGCAAGGCTTAATCTTGCAGATGCTTCATTTCTGAATTTTTTGCAAGTAACTTTATCAACTTTACAGAATGTTTCTGTAATTCCCCAGTCAGTATGAACACCGGCATGAGGTCCTTTGTAGATTACATAAAATCTTTCAGCTTCTTTGTTAAGAGCTTTTTTGTAATCTGGTGTAAACTCCTGCACAGATTTGTTAATGGGTGACAAGGTTGTCATTTTACTGATTCCTTCAGTACAAGGATTGGTATCAACCAACAAGCTAGTTTTTCCATCAGGAAGAGGAGTAGCTGTCTCCTTTATTATGCTTTTTAGCAAAGCATCAGCTTTCAACGGATTTGTTGATTCTTTACCAGGTGCCGTTTGCACTGGAATAGCCTTTGTTTTTGAGCTTTCGCTTTCCGGTACATTGGTGACCGTTGTTACTTGTTCATACAAGTTGATTTTCTGCTCAATTGCAGATAGCTCTATGAGGAGCATTTGTTTCTTCATCCTCAAAGTGTTGAGGTCTTCCATTTTTGTAAACTCAAATTTTTGTTTACTTTTTTCTCTAATCTCCCCCTCTCTTTTTTGTAGGTGAAGTTTTTGTGAGGAAATATGTCTTGAGGATCATATCCTTTTATAGGGCTCGAGAGGAGCGAGTGAGATCATGGATGATGTAAGGTATACCTGAAGTCACGGGTGAGGCAGTCTGCCAGTACGTTTTTGTTTCCTGCGAGATGTTCAACAGTGAAAGTATATCGTGAAAACCACTCTTGCCAACGTATTAGCCGGCCTAATTTGTTATCTCCTGCAATCTTAGTTCGGAGGAAATAAGTAAAATTTTTATTATCTGTACGAACCAGGAAATTTACTGGTGTTAAATATACAGAGAATTTTGTAATAACTCTTTTTACAGCGAGTAATTCTTTTTCATTGCTATGGTAGTTTTTCTCAGCTGCTTTGAAACTGCCAGAGGTGTACCTGCAAATTTGTTCTTCGTTTTTGGGGTTTTTAGCTTTTAAAACACCTCCCCAAAATTCATCAGAAGCATCAGTTTCAATAATTAAACTGTCTTCAATGTTTGGAAGATAAAGTTTTGGAAAATTGATTAAAACTTTCTTTATCTTTTTGATGTAGTCTGTATCAGCATTTGACCAATTCCAAATGACATCTTTTTTTAATTTTGCCTGTAAAGGTTTTCTCATGGCTGCAAGTTTTTCAATATATGTTTCAGCATAAGTTAAAACACCAAGAAATCTTTGTAGTTGCTTTTTGTCTTCTAAAACATTTGGAAAGTCATGTAAATGTTCAAGAATATGTTTTTGAGGACAATGGGTACCTTCATTTATTTCTAAACCTAAAAAATTGATTTTTGTTTTGAAAAGATGAGCTTTCTTTTTTGAAAGTATTATACCATATTTTAAAATAGTTCTGAGAACCTGTGTGACATGAACATAGTGTTCTTGTTCATTTTTGCTGAAGATCATGATGTCATCAACGTATACAGTGCAGAAACCTTCAAGGCCTCGAAGAGCATTCTGCATGTGTCTTTGAAAAATACTAGGAGCTTGTTTAAGCCCAAAGGGTAGTACTTTCCATTGAAAGAGTCCATCAGGACATGTGAAGGCAGTGAGAAGCTGCGATTCTTCATCAAGTAGAACTTGCCAGAAACCTGACTTGCAGTCGAAACTTGAATAAATGTTTTTTCCTCGTAGAAGAGTCAAGAGTTCGTGCATATTGGGGAGATTATGTGAGTCTCCAATAGTTGCATCATTGATTGCTTTGTAGTTAACAACCATTCGCTTCTTTCCTCTTCTTTTCTCTGCTTCTTTATTGACAAGAAAGGCAGGAGACATATGAGGGGATTTTGATTCTATAATTAGTCTCATATCAAGTAATTCTTTGATTTGTTTGGAAAATTCTTCTCTATCTTGTAGAGAGTAAACCATAGGTTTTTCTCTAATAACCGTTTTGGGATCAATAAGCTTGATTGAAGCTTTCATCCATCCTTTGGTTTTATTTGGATCAATAGGATTTTCAGAACAAACTTTTTCAAGAAGATCTTCAATCTGTTTGAACCTGGTAGTTTGAATAGAAATAATCCTTTCTTTATTAATCTCTTCATGAGTTATATTAGTACCTGGAATTTGTTTTTCTTTAGAACCTTTTTCTTGAGTTTCAAGAAAACCTGGTTTTCCTTTGCTATAGGCCTCTGTAACCTTTTTTATAATTACCATATCATTATTAAGATGAAAGGCAATTCTATCTATCCATTGTATGAATGGTCCATAGACTTGACAGAAGTTGTTACCAATTATGATATCAATTCCTGAATTTTGTTGGTAAATAGTGGGAACATTGAAATGTTCTCCTGAAAGTTCGAGATTAATATTTCTACAAACTTTATTAATTTTTATGGTTTCACCATTTGCAATAGTGGCACTAATTTCTTTGGGAGCGTTTTCCCAGAGTTCATCCGGAATGATGAATTTGCTTGCAAGACATAAAGATGCACCTGTGTCTACAAAACAATGTACTCTAAATTTTTTATATCCTTTAAAGTTAAGGAAGGCAGAAACATAAATAGAGTTTGGATTAGTAAGATTCATGATAAGGGAATCATCAATCTTCTGGAGGTTTACGCAAAAATGGTTAATCTCCTCCTCCCTGAAAAGCGAGGTATGTATGGGACTAGTCTGAGTCATCCGTTGTTGATTCGTATTCTTCAGTGTCTGATGAAGATTCTGTTTCAACATGATATATAAAAACATGTTGCGTACCATCATACTCTTCTTCAAGAGCTTCATAGCCTCCATTGTTAGCGGTTTGTAAAACCTTGACTTTGTCAGGGTATTTTTTTCTATTTGGACATTCGTTTGCGTAGTGTCCTTCTTCATTGCAGATCCAACACCTACATTTTTTCTTTCCTTGCGGACAAGAAGTAGTTTTCTTAGGTGTTTCTTTTGATGGTTTCTTGAAGTATTTTCCTGGTGAAAATTTTCTTCTTTTCTTTTTCCAAAAAGATTTGTATTTCTTTTTGTTTTTATGCTTTTTCTTAGTATAATTTTTCTTTCCAATATCAAAGTTTTTGAAATCAGAGAGAATGCTACAACAATCTTTGCTTATAGTTTTAAGCTTTTGTTGTTTATATCTGTCTTGACAGATTCTATCAATTTCTTCTTTTGCAATTTTTGTTGCGTAAGAAAGACTGGTTTGCTGGATTTCTCCAGTAGCTTCTTTTTTCCATCTGTCTGTACAGGTTTCTCCAATAATTGGAATTTTCATGAGATAAGCAGATATCCATTGCGCATATTCACTTCTCTGTGGAATATCATACAAATATGATTCATACATACATGTGTATTTGTCGAGAAGACTAATATCATGTAATTGGAGTTTAGTCATTGAAACTCTTGCTATGTCAACCTTCTTATTAATGGTGAAGTCTTTATTAGAAATATAATCAAGACCTAAGAAAGTAGTGTATATGACATTTATGAGATTATCAAAAAGATCTGAGCCATGTAGTTCTTCATTCCAATTATTGTTTCTTAGGAATTTCTGCACGATTCCATCAGTTTTGTGTTCTAAAAGTAGTAGAACATTTTTTGCTTTTTCAAATTCATCTGGATTTGTTTGTAAGATTAGTGAAATCTCAGTAACCCATTTTTCTACAACTCTTTCTCTGAGTTTTAAATCTTGGATACAATCAATATTGAGTACATTGATCGTATTGGGTCCTTGGCCACTATTTGGAATTCCATTGTGGACAGGCATTTTGAACTCGTATTTCTTTTTATTGCCTCTTCTTGTGGCTGTATAAGAAGATTCTGCTTCATCATCTTCCATATCTGAATATTCGAACTTAACAGTCTTTGTATTTGTTTTAAAATTATCTTCTTGTTCTGATTCAGTATCGGGTTCATTTATTTTAGTCATTCTAAAATATTGATCAAAAAGTTTGGGTTCTTTTTGATACAATTCTTCACATTCTTCAGTTTCTAAAGATAAAAGCTGAATAAGCTTTTGGTCAGTTTTATCATAATCTTCATATTGAAGGTTAAAGAAATATTTCTCGAGACGTTCAGAGATTGTTTCTTTCATTTTTATTCTTTCTTGAAAATGTTAATTTTCTGGGAATCTTTTGAGCTTCCTAAGTCAGGGTTTCCAACACTAGGATTGGGAGGTGAGTATTTCTTAAGACCTGAATATTTTCCAGGCTTGGTTTTTTGTTCTATGATGGAGATATTCTTGATGTGCTCAAGTATGTCTTTATTACATGGGCAAGAGTCAATCTTTTCAGATAACTCTTTAGTAATGTCTGCAATAATTTTTGCAGATGCTACTTCCAACTGGGTAATGGTTACGTATTTATTGAATGTTAAGTCCATGTTTATAATCAGCCCATCAATTTTTTCATTAAGGAGATTGATTGATCTATTTATCTCGGGTATCGAGGTGATTGATTTATTGAGCTCGGGTATCGAGGTCATCCTATTAGTTGTTTTAACTGATCATGTATATTAGTGATCTTAATGTTGGTTTCCTTAAGAGTGCCCTCAATATTTGCCTTTTTGGCGACTTCTTCAACAAATTGGTTGTTTTTTAAAGAGTTTTCTAAAAGAATTGAATGTTTGTCAATAGACTGGGTTAACTTGATAGTTAATTTATTTTGTCTTTCAATAACTTCGAAGAATTTTTCAAAATCTTTTTTATCAAGATTGTTTTTAACCATAAAGGCTAAATCGTTTTTAAATTGGTTAAAAGGTATTTTATTTTTTGAAATATCTTTAGAAATATCTTTTGAAATACCAAGATAATGGCTTATTTTTGAAGTTTTTAAAAGACATCTTGCAATGATTTGGTTGAGATTATTGCAATGATTTACGATTGTTTGAACACCAGCTTTACCAGAAGTAGAGAAAACGTATTCTTTCTTTTCAGTATTATCGTCAAGAGTTTTAATTTTGACTGTTTTACCTTTTTTATAGAAATGAGGAAAATCAATTTTATTATTCATTTATAATGTCAGTGATTTGTTTGATATTCTGGCGTAGACTATCAATTTTTAAAGACATGTTTCTTATTAGGTTATTATCTTTTCTCTCCGAGCTTTCTCCTATGTGGAGTGAATCCATAGAAATTCTTGGTCTAAGAGTTTCTCCTAGAGCTTTTTTATTTCTAGCTATATTTAAAACCCAAGAGTTTTCTTGAGGATTTATGTCGCAGAATTGTTTATCTTTGACATGGCCTATTTCTGAAAAGACATCATCAAGTTCGATGTACTCGTCTTTCTTATAGTCTATGCTATGGTGACTGTTGGTCAGGGCATATCCTATGAGATATGTTATGGTGAAAGGTTTATCACCTGGACTCATTAGGTCACTTCTTTCAAAGTGATGTATAAAAGATAAGGTTTTATCTATATTTGCAGATTTTAAATCCAGAGCAAACTTTGGATAGACTGAAAACATAAACTTTTGGTAAGCAAGGTTTCCCTTTGCAGCACCTAAGATGCAGTCCTGTCTGTCAGTAATTCTGTTGTCAATTAAGGCCATTTTTATGGGAGAATTTATTCCTGCTTGGAATTGGGATTTTAACAAAATTTTTACAGCTCCGATATGGACCATTCAGGAATCAACAAAAATAAGACTCTTACAAGTGACAGAGTACTCTAAATTGGTTTTATCTATATTTATTCCAGTTTGGGTGTGTGGATGTGTACGGAATTTATGTTTTAACAAAGAAGGGAATAAATATAAAAATTGTGAAAAGAAGACTCTTGTATCAATAAATGTGTAATTGTGATGTAGTGAGTGTTATACTTACATAGATAGAAACTATTCAAGCCAGCCTGTGTCGTTCATTGGTCTGTGTGGTTGCTTTCCCTGTTGGCATGGTGCCTGTGGTACTGTTAATCATCGTCGACCTGACACTCTGTCACTTACAAGTTTCATCACTCTAAATTGTATGAACACTCAAAAATAACAAAACAAAGATTTATTGATAACAGAGTTCCCAAAAAGGGAAGACTCTTACAATATTTTACATTTTTCCCCTTCTAAGGGAGGAATTACTCACTAGACATTGAACTGAAAATTTACTAGATAGAGAGTGTTTTTTTTTTTTTTTTTTTTTTTTTTTTCTTGCACTCGTTATTCCGATGTCCCTAAAACAAAACATAACTCTCAATTTATAGATACATTGAGAGGGTCTGATCCTTGCCTAAAATGTCAGGCATGACGTTTTTATCCACTAAAGATTACATTATTGTGGACAGCTAGAAAGCTTCTAATAATGAAGAAGGGCATTATTATTTCGAGTGGCTGGGGCCATTTGACACGTGAAGCATCTTTCTTTAAGATGATGATGATTTGTCATCTTCAGAGGGGGGTCCCTCCATTGTCTCCGAATCTTTGCTTTCGCAAAAGTGACAAAGATGTTCTTCAAAAAGTTGTTCTGCATGTCGGCAGAAGTGTTGGCGTGTAGCATTGGATACTTCCATGCTATTGTTCATGAATTTTTCGCCAAACTTGGAGGCTTGACGAAGATCTTCTTGGCTGGTGTTGTTGTAACTCCAGCTTGTAATTATACAATGCGAGTCGGTATAATTAATCTTCTTTTTTGAACCAGAGATAATCTCGATGATTTTTTCTGATATTCTTCTTAAACCATTGATGCGATTGGGATGAAGAATCTCTGTAAAAGGTAGATCTTTGTCTTCCATTGGTTGAGATTGTTCAATATCTCTATTGGCTTTAGAAAGACCAATTTCCAGAAAGTGGTATGGAGAAAGAGTTGATTCTTGAATCCATTCTGGGAGTGAAGAGATGCATCTGATGTAGATCGGATTATCTTTTGCTTTAAGTACTTTCTTTCGAAAGTTTTTAATGGATTCTACCATGTTGCTTGGGAAGAAAATGAGTTCTTGAAGGTTGCAACTTGGGTAGATATTGTCGATTAGTCCAGCTTGAAAGGCTTGGTATACTAATTTTGCATCTGATCCTTCGAGGAAGTTGAACAGACTTTTTGTTTTCTTGTCCGTAGTGAAAAACTTTTCATGAACAAGGTCTTCTGGGCATGCAGCTCTTGCTTTCTTCCAGATTGTTCTGAAGTCTTCGAAAGAGATTTCAGGATAGTTAACCATTTGTTGAGCGTTATTTGGAACGTCAAACCTTTGGTCTCTGTGAGCTTCTTTGACTTTATGAATTTTTGGTCGAAGAAGTGGTTGGTTAGTCTTGCTTGTATCGTCTTGATAAGTGGCAAGGCTTAATCTTGCAGATGCTTCATTTCTGAATTTTTTGCAAGTAACTTTATCAACTTTACAGAATGTTTCTGTAATTCCCCAGTCAGTATGAACACCGGCATGAGGTCCTTTGTAGATTACATAAAATCTTTCAGCTTCTTTGTTAAGAGCTTTTTTGTAATCTGGTGTAAACTCCTGCACAGATTTGTTAATGGGTGACAAGGTTGTCATTTTACTGATTCCTTCAGTACAAGGATTGGTATCAACCAACAAGCTAGTTTTTCCATCAGGAAGAGGAGTAGCTGTCTCCTTTATTATGCTTTTTAGCAAAGCATCAGCTTTCAACGGATTTGTTGATTCTTTACCAGGTGCCGTTTGCACTGGAATAGCCTTTGTTTTTGAGCTTTCGCTTTCCGGTACATTGGTGACCGTTGTTACTTGTTCATACAAGTTGATTTTCTGCTCAATTGCAGATAGCTCTATGAGGAGCATTTGTTTCTTCATCCTCAAAGTGTTGAGGTCTTCCATTTTTGTAAACTCAAATTTTTGTTTACTTTTTTCTCTAATCTCCCCCTCTCTTTTTTGTAGGTGAAGTTTTTGTGAGGAAATATGTCTTGAGGATCATATCCTTTTATAGGGCTCGAGAGGAGCGAGTGAGATCATGGATGATGTAAGGTATACCTGAAGTCACGGGTGAGGCAGTCTGCCAGTACGTTTTTGTTTCCTGCGAGATGTTCAACAGTGAAAGTATATCGTGAAAACCACTCTTGCCAACGTATTAGCCGGCCTAATTTGTTATCTCCTGCAATCTTAGTTCGGAGGAAATAAGTAAAATTTTTATTATCTGTACGAACCAGGAAATTTACTGGTGTTAAATATACAGAGAATTTTGTAATAACTCTTTTTACAGCGAGTAATTCTTTTTCATTGCTATGGTAGTTTTTCTCAGCTGCTTTGAAACTGCCAGAGGTGTACCTGCAAATTTGTTCTTCGTTTTTGGGGTTTTTAGCTTTTAAAACACCTCCCCAAAATTCATCAGAAGCATCAGTTTCAATAATTAAACTGTCTTCAATGTTTGGAAGATAAAGTTTTGGAAAATTGATTAAAACTTTCTTTATCTTTTTGATGTAGTCTGTATCAGCATTTGACCAATTCCAAATGACATCTTTTTTTAATTTTGCCTGTAAAGGTTTTCTCATGGCTGCAAGTTTTTCAATATATGTTTCAGCATAAGTTAAAACACCAAGAAATCTTTGTAGTTGCTTTTTGTCTTCTAAAACATTTGGAAAGTCATGTAAATGTTCAAGAATATGTTTTTGAGGACAATGGGTACCTTCATTTATTTCTAAACCTAAAAAATTGATTTTTGTTTTGAAAAGATGAGCTTTCTTTTTTGAAAGTATTATACCATATTTTAAAATAGTTCTGAGAACCTGTGTGACATGAACATAGTGTTCTTGTTCATTTTTGCTGAAGATCATGATGTCATCAACGTATACAGTGCAGAAACCTTCAAGGCCTCGAAGAGCATTCTGCATGTGTCTTTGAAAAATACTAGGAGCTTGTTTAAGCCCAAAGGGTAGTACTTTCCATTGAAAGAGTCCATCAGGACATGTGAAGGCAGTGAGAAGCTGCGATTCTTCATCAAGTAGAACTTGCCAGAAACCTGACTTGCAGTCGAAACTTGAATAAATGTTTTTTCCTCGTAGAAGAGTCAAGAGTTCGTGCATATTGGGGAGATTATGTGAGTCTCCAATAGTTGCATCATTGATTGCTTTGTAGTTAACAACCATTCGCTTCTTTCCTCTTCTTTTCTCTGCTTCTTTATTGACAAGAAAGGCAGGAGACATATGAGGGGATTTTGATTCTATAATTAGTCTCATATCAAGTAATTCTTTGATTTGTTTGGAAAATTCTTCTCTATCTTGTAGAGAGTAAACCATAGGTTTTTCTCTAATAACCGTTTTGGGATCAATAAGCTTGATTGAAGCTTTCATCCATCCTTTGGTTTTATTTGGATCAATAGGATTTTCAGAACAAACTTTTTCAAGAAGATCTTCAATCTGTTTGAACCTGGTAGTTTGAATAGAAATAATCCTTTCTTTATTAATCTCTTCATGAGTTATATTAGTACCTGGAATTTGTTTTTCTTTAGAACCTTTTTCTTGAGTTTCAAGAAAACCTGGTTTTCCTTTGCTATAGGCCTCTGTAACCTTTTTTATAATTACCATATCATTATTAAGATGAAAGGCAATTCTATCTATCCATTGTATGAATGGTCCATAGACTTGACAGAAGTTGTTACCAATTATGATATCAATTCCTGAATTTTGTTGGTAAATAGTGGGAACATTGAAATGTTCTCCTGAAAGTTCGAGATTAATATTTCTACAAACTTTATTAATTTTTATGGTTTCACCATTTGCAATAGTGGCACTAATTTCTTTGGGAGCGTTTTCCCAGAGTTCATCCGGAATGATGAATTTGCTTGCAAGACATAAAGATGCACCTGTGTCTACAAAACAATGTACTCTAAATTTTTTATATCCTTTAAAGTTAAGGAAGGCAGAAACATAAATAGAGTTTGGATTAGTAAGATTCATGATAAGGGAATCATCAATCTTCTGGAGGTTTACGCAAAAATGGTTAATCTCCTCCTCCCTGAAAAGCGAGGTATGTATGGGACTAGTCTGAGTCATCCGTTGTTGATTCGTATTCTTCAGTGTCTGATGAAGATTCTGTTTCAACATGATATATAAAAACATGTTGCGTACCATCATACTCTTCTTCAAGAGCTTCATAGCCTCCATTGTTAGCGGTTTGTAAAACCTTGACTTTGTCAGGGTATTTTTTTCTATTTGGACATTCGTTTGCGTAGTGTCCTTCTTCATTGCAGATCCAACACCTACATTTTTTCTTTCCTTGCGGACAAGAAGTAGTTTTCTTAGGTGTTTCTTTTGATGGTTTCTTGAAGTATTTTCCTGGTGAAAATTTTCTTCTTTTCTTTTTCCAAAAAGATTTGTATTTCTTTTTGTTTTTATGCTTTTTCTTAGTATAATTTTTCTTTCCAATATCAAAGTTTTTGAAATCAGAGAGAATGCTACAACAATCTTTGCTTATAGTTTTAAGCTTTTGTTGTTTATATCTGTCTTGACAGATTCTATCAATTTCTTCTTTTGCAATTTTTGTTGCGTAAGAAAGACTGGTTTGCTGGATTTCTCCAGTAGCTTCTTTTTTCCATCTGTCTGTACAGGTTTCTCCAATAATTGGAATTTTCATGAGATAAGCAGATATCCATTGCGCATATTCACTTCTCTGTGGAATATCATACAAATATGATTCATACATACATGTGTATTTGTCGAGAAGACTAATATCATGTAATTGGAGTTTAGTCATTGAAACTCTTGCTATGTCAACCTTCTTATTAATGGTGAAGTCTTTATTAGAAATATAATCAAGACCTAAGAAAGTAGTGTATATGACATTTATGAGATTATCAAAAAGATCTGAGCCATGTAGTTCTTCATTCCAATTATTGTTTCTTAGGAATTTCTGCACGATTCCATCAGTTTTGTGTTCTAAAAGTAGTAGAACATTTTTTGCTTTTTCAAATTCATCTGGATTTGTTTGTAAGATTAGTGAAATCTCAGTAACCCATTTTTCTACAACTCTTTCTCTGAGTTTTAAATCTTGGATACAATCAATATTGAGTACATTGATCGTATTGGGTCCTTGGCCACTATTTGGAATTCCATTGTGGACAGGCATTTTGAACTCGTATTTCTTTTTATTGCCTCTTCTTGTGGCTGTATAAGAAGATTCTGCTTCATCATCTTCCATATCTGAATATTCGAACTTAACAGTCTTTGTATTTGTTTTAAAATTATCTTCTTGTTCTGATTCAGTATCGGGTTCATTTATTTTAGTCATTCTAAAATATTGATCAAAAAGTTTGGGTTCTTTTTGATACAATTCTTCACATTCTTCAGTTTCTAAAGATAAAAGCTGAATAAGCTTTTGGTCAGTTTTATCATAATCTTCATATTGAAGGTTAAAGAAATATTTCTCGAGACGTTCAGAGATTGTTTCTTTCATTTTTATTCTTTCTTGAAAATGTTAATTTTCTGGGAATCTTTTGAGCTTCCTAAGTCAGGGTTTCCAACACTAGGATTGGGAGGTGAGTATTTCTTAAGACCTGAATATTTTCCAGGCTTGGTTTTTTGTTCTATGATGGAGATATTCTTGATGTGCTCAAGTATGTCTTTATTACATGGGCAAGAGTCAATCTTTTCAGATAACTCTTTAGTAATGTCTGCAATAATTTTTGCAGATGCTACTTCCAACTGGGTAATGGTTACGTATTTATTGAATGTTAAGTCCATGTTTATAATCAGCCCATCAATTTTTTCATTAAGGAGATTGATTGATCTATTTATCTCGGGTATCGAGGTGATTGATTTATTGAGCTCGGGTATCGAGGTCATCCTATTAGTTGTTTTAACTGATCATGTATATTAGTGATCTTAATGTTGGTTTCCTTAAGAGTGCCCTCAATATTTGCCTTTTTGGCGACTTCTTCAACAAATTGGTTGTTTTTTAAAGAGTTTTCTAAAAGAATTGAATGTTTGTCAATAGACTGGGTTAACTTGATAGTTAATTTATTTTGTCTTTCAATAACTTCGAAGAATTTTTCAAAATCTTTTTTATCAAGATTGTTTTTAACCATAAAGGCTAAATCGTTTTTAAATTGGTTAAAAGGTATTTTATTTTTTGAAATATCTTTAGAAATATCTTTTGAAATACCAAGATAATGGCTTATTTTTGAAGTTTTTAAAAGACATCTTGCAATGATTTGGTTGAGATTATTGCAATGATTTACGATTGTTTGAACACCAGCTTTACCAGAAGTAGAGAAAACGTATTCTTTCTTTTCAGTATTATCGTCAAGAGTTTTAATTTTGACTGTTTTACCTTTTTTATAGAAATGAGGAAAATCAATTTTATTATTCATTTATAATGTCAGTGATTTGTTTGATATTCTGGCGTAGACTATCAATTTTTAAAGACATGTTTCTTATTAGGTTATTATCTTTTCTCTCCGAGCTTTCTCCTATGTGGAGTGAATCCATAGAAATTCTTGGTCTAAGAGTTTCTCCTAGAGCTTTTTTATTTCTAGCTATATTTAAAACCCAAGAGTTTTCTTGAGGATTTATGTCGCAGAATTGTTTATCTTTGACATGGCCTATTTCTGAAAAGACATCATCAAGTTCGATGTACTCGTCTTTCTTATAGTCTATGCTATGGTGACTGTTGGTCAGGGCATATCCTATGAGATATGTTATGGTGAAAGGTTTATCACCTGGACTCATTAGGTCACTTCTTTCAAAGTGATGTATAAAAGATAAGGTTTTATCTATATTTGCAGATTTTAAATCCAGAGCAAACTTTGGATAGACTGAAAACATAAACTTTTGGTAAGCAAGGTTTCCCTTTGCAGCACCTAAGATGCAGTCCTGTCTGTCAGTAATTCTGTTGTCAATTAAGGCCATTTTTATGGGAGAATTTATTCCTGCTTGGAATTGGGATTTTAACAAAATTTTTACAGCTCCGATATGGACCATTCTAATTTTTGATCTAATCTCAACTGGAATACTTTTTAAGTTATTATGTATTTGCTCCTTAGTTAAAAGGGGTAGAAAGACAGCTCCTATTGTATCTTTTATGTCTACGGACATTTCTTTAGTACTAACAAAGTAGAAAATTTCATTTTTCCTTTTAAGGGGATTTAGAATACTAAGTTTAGAAGGAACATTTTTGAAAATGTTTTCTTTCTTTATTTTTAAATCAATTTTCTTAACTCTAGAGAGAAGGTCTTGTTTTATTAAAAGATTTGCATGAAAGCCGTCTTCATCTTCAACATAAGTTAAGATTTGTTTTTCTTCTGAATTATTTTCTTCAGTGTTGTTGAAAATTTCATTATTCATTTTAAGAAAAGCTAACAGGTTAAAAATAAACTTTCTGAGTTTTGAAACTAATTTTTTATTTCTATCAAGATGTTCTTGATGTACTTTTTGCTTATGCAGGAGATACATACGTATATTAACCAAGTTTGGTATATATTCGTTAGTATGTTTATTTTGTGCTTGTAGAATTCTGAAATCTATATGCACCAAGTCTTTTTTATTATTGAAAAGTATTTCTTTATGTTGAGAGATTTCAATCTCTTTATTATGAATATGTTCAAACTTTACTCTGTAAAGTGTTTTATTATAATGTAATGCCATATTTATCAAGGCTCTGATACCAGTTTGGGTGTGTGGATGTGTACGGAATTTATGTTTTAACAAAGAAGGGAATAAATATAAAAATTGTGAAAAGAAGACTCTTGTATCAATAAATGTGTAATTGTGATGTAGTGAGTGTTATACTTACATAGATAGAAACTATTCAAGCCAGCCTGTGTCGTTCATTGGTCTGTGTGGTTGCTTTCCCTGTTGGCATGGTGCCTGTGGTACTGTTAATCATCGTCGACCTGACACTCTGTCACTTACAAGTTTCATCACTCTAAATTGTATGAACACTCAAAAATAACAAAACAAAGATTTATTGATAACAGAGTTCCCAAAAAGGGAAGACTCTTACAATATTTTACATTTTTCCCCTTCTAAGGGAGGAATTACTCACTAGACATTGAACTGAAAATTTACTAGATAGAGAGTGTTTTTTTTTTTTTTTTTTTTTTTTTTTCTTGCACTCGTTATTCCGATGTCCCTAAAACAAAACATAACTCTCAATTTATAGATACATTGAGAGGGTCTGATCCTTGCCTAAAATGTCAGGCATGACGTTTTTATCCACTAAAGATTACATTATTGTGGACAGCTAGAAAGCTTCTAATAATGAAGAAGGGCATTATTATTTCGAGTGGCTGGGGCCATTTGACACGTGAAGCATCTTTCTTTAAGATGATGATGATTTGTCATCTTCAGAGGGGGGTCCCTCCATTGTCTCCGAATCTTTGCTTTCGCAAAAGTGACAAAGATGTTCTTCAAAAAGTTGTTCTGCATGTCGGCAGAAGTGTTGGCGTGTAGCATTGGATACTTCCATGCTATTGTTCATGAATTTTTCGCCAAACTTGGAGGCTTGACGAAGATCTTCTTGGCTGGTGTTGTTGTAACTCCAGCTTGTAATTATACAATGCGAGTCGGTATAATTAATCTTCTTTTTTGAACCAGAGATAATCTCGATGATTTTTTCTGATATTCTTCTTAAACCATTGATGCGATTGGGATGAAGAATCTCTGTAAAAGGTAGATCTTTGTCTTCCATTGGTTGAGATTGTTCAATATCTCTATTGGCTTTAGAAAGACCAATTTCCAGAAAGTGGTATGGAGAAAGAGTTGATTCTTGAATCCATTCTGGGAGTGAAGAGATGCATCTGATGTAGATCGGATTATCTTTTGCTTTAAGTACTTTCTTTCGAAAGTTTTTAATGGATTCTACCATGTTGCTTGGGAAGAAAATGAGTTCTTGAAGGTTGCAACTTGGGTAGATATTGTCGATTAGTCCAGCTTGAAAGGCTTGGTATACTAATTTTGCATCTGATCCTTCGAGGAAGTTGAACAGACTTTTTGTTTTCTTGTCCGTAGTGAAAAACTTTTCATGAACAAGGTCTTCTGGGCATGCAGCTCTTGCTTTCTTCCAGATTGTTCTGAAGTCTTCGAAAGAGATTTCAGGATAGTTAACCATTTGTTGAGCGTTATTTGGAACGTCAAACCTTTGGTCTCTGTGAGCTTCTTTGACTTTATGAATTTTTGGTCGAAGAAGTGGTTGGTTAGTCTTGCTTGTATCGTCTTGATAAGTGGCAAGGCTTAATCTTGCAGATGCTTCATTTCTGAATTTTTTGCAAGTAACTTTATCAACTTTACAGAATGTTTCTGTAATTCCCCAGTCAGTATGAACACCGGCATGAGGTCCTTTGTAGATTACATAAAATCTTTCAGCTTCTTTGTTAAGAGCTTTTTTGTAATCTGGTGTAAACTCCTGCACAGATTTGTTAATGGGTGACAAGGTTGTCATTTTACTGATTCCTTCAGTACAAGGATTGGTATCAACCAACAAGCTAGTTTTTCCATCAGGAAGAGGAGTAGCTGTCTCCTTTATTATGCTTTTTAGCAAAGCATCAGCTTTCAACGGATTTGTTGATTCTTTACCAGGTGCCGTTTGCACTGGAATAGCCTTTGTTTTTGAGCTTTCGCTTTCCGGTACATTGGTGACCGTTGTTACTTGTTCATACAAGTTGATTTTCTGCTCAATTGCAGATAGCTCTATGAGGAGCATTTGTTTCTTCATCCTCAAAGTGTTGAGGTCTTCCATTTTTGTAAACTCAAATTTTTGTTTACTTTTTTCTCTAATCTCCCCCTCTCTTTTTTGTAGGTGAAGTTTTTGTGAGGAAATATGTCTTGAGGATCATATCCTTTTATAGGGCTCGAGAGGAGCGAGTGAGATCATGGATGATGTAAGGTATACCTGAAGTCACGGGTGAGGCAGTCTGCCAGTACGTTTTTGTTTCCTGCGAGATGTTCAACAGTGAAAGTATATCGTGAAAACCACTCTTGCCAACGTATTAGCCGGCCTAATTTGTTATCTCCTGCAATCTTAGTTCGGAGGAAATAAGTAAAATTTTTATTATCTGTACGAACCAGGAAATTTACTGGTGTTAAATATACAGAGAATTTTGTAATAACTCTTTTTACAGCGAGTAATTCTTTTTCATTGCTATGGTAGTTTTTCTCAGCTGCTTTGAAACTGCCAGAGGTGTACCTGCAAATTTGTTCTTCGTTTTTGGGGTTTTTAGCTTTTAAAACACCTCCCCAAAATTCATCAGAAGCATCAGTTTCAATAATTAAACTGTCTTCAATGTTTGGAAGATAAAGTTTTGGAAAATTGATTAAAACTTTCTTTATCTTTTTGATGTAGTCTGTATCAGCATTTGACCAATTCCAAATGACATCTTTTTTTAATTTTGCCTGTAAAGGTTTTCTCATGGCTGCAAGTTTTTCAATATATGTTTCAGCATAAGTTAAAACACCAAGAAATCTTTGTAGTTGCTTTTTGTCTTCTAAAACATTTGGAAAGTCATGTAAATGTTCAAGAATATGTTTTTGAGGACAATGGGTACCTTCATTTATTTCTAAACCTAAAAAATTGATTTTTGTTTTGAAAAGATGAGCTTTCTTTTTTGAAAGTATTATACCATATTTTAAAATAGTTCTGAGAACCTGTGTGACATGAACATAGTGTTCTTGTTCATTTTTGCTGAAGATCATGATGTCATCAACGTATACAGTGCAGAAACCTTCAAGGCCTCGAAGAGCATTCTGCATGTGTCTTTGAAAAATACTAGGAGCTTGTTTAAGCCCAAAGGGTAGTACTTTCCATTGAAAGAGTCCATCAGGACATGTGAAGGCAGTGAGAAGCTGCGATTCTTCATCAAGTAGAACTTGCCAGAAACCTGACTTGCAGTCGAAACTTGAATAAATGTTTTTTCCTCGTAGAAGAGTCAAGAGTTCGTGCATATTGGGGAGATTATGTGAGTCTCCAATAGTTGCATCATTGATTGCTTTGTAGTTAACAACCATTCGCTTCTTTCCTCTTCTTTTCTCTGCTTCTTTATTGACAAGAAAGGCAGGAGACATATGAGGGGATTTTGATTCTATAATTAGTCTCATATCAAGTAATTCTTTGATTTGTTTGGAAAATTCTTCTCTATCTTGTAGAGAGTAAACCATAGGTTTTTCTCTAATAACCGTTTTGGGATCAATAAGCTTGATTGAAGCTTTCATCCATCCTTTGGTTTTATTTGGATCAATAGGATTTTCAGAACAAACTTTTTCAAGAAGATCTTCAATCTGTTTGAACCTGGTAGTTTGAATAGAAATAATCCTTTCTTTATTAATCTCTTCATGAGTTATATTAGTACCTGGAATTTGTTTTTCTTTAGAACCTTTTTCTTGAGTTTCAAGAAAACCTGGTTTTCCTTTGCTATAGGCCTCTGTAACCTTTTTTATAATTACCATATCATTATTAAGATGAAAGGCAATTCTATCTATCCATTGTATGAATGGTCCATAGACTTGACAGAAGTTGTTACCAATTATGATATCAATTCCTGAATTTTGTTGGTAAATAGTGGGAACATTGAAATGTTCTCCTGAAAGTTCGAGATTAATATTTCTACAAACTTTATTAATTTTTATGGTTTCACCATTTGCAATAGTGGCACTAATTTCTTTGGGAGCGTTTTCCCAGAGTTCATCCGGAATGATGAATTTGCTTGCAAGACATAAAGATGCACCTGTGTCTACAAAACAATGTACTCTAAATTTTTTATATCCTTTAAAGTTAAGGAAGGCAGAAACATAAATAGAGTTTGGATTAGTAAGATTCATGATAAGGGAATCATCAATCTTCTGGAGGTTTACGCAAAAATGGTTAATCTCCTCCTCCCTGAAAAGCGAGGTATGTATGGGACTAGTCTGAGTCATCCGTTGTTGATTCGTATTCTTCAGTGTCTGATGAAGATTCTGTTTCAACATGATATATAAAAACATGTTGCGTACCATCATACTCTTCTTCAAGAGCTTCATAGCCTCCATTGTTAGCGGTTTGTAAAACCTTGACTTTGTCAGGGTATTTTTTTCTATTTGGACATTCGTTTGCGTAGTGTCCTTCTTCATTGCAGATCCAACACCTACATTTTTTCTTTCCTTGCGGACAAGAAGTAGTTTTCTTAGGTGTTTCTTTTGATGGTTTCTTGAAGTATTTTCCTGGTGAAAATTTTCTTCTTTTCTTTTTCCAAAAAGATTTGTATTTCTTTTTGTTTTTATGCTTTTTCTTAGTATAATTTTTCTTTCCAATATCAAAGTTTTTGAAATCAGAGAGAATGCTACAACAATCTTTGCTTATAGTTTTAAGCTTTTGTTGTTTATATCTGTCTTGACAGATTCTATCAATTTCTTCTTTTGCAATTTTTGTTGCGTAAGAAAGACTGGTTTGCTGGATTTCTCCAGTAGCTTCTTTTTTCCATCTGTCTGTACAGGTTTCTCCAATAATTGGAATTTTCATGAGATAAGCAGATATCCATTGCGCATATTCACTTCTCTGTGGAATATCATACAAATATGATTCATACATACATGTGTATTTGTCGAGAAGACTAATATCATGTAATTGGAGTTTAGTCATTGAAACTCTTGCTATGTCAACCTTCTTATTAATGGTGAAGTCTTTATTAGAAATATAATCAAGACCTAAGAAAGTAGTGTATATGACATTTATGAGATTATCAAAAAGATCTGAGCCATGTAGTTCTTCATTCCAATTATTGTTTCTTAGGAATTTCTGCACGATTCCATCAGTTTTGTGTTCTAAAAGTAGTAGAACATTTTTTGCTTTTTCAAATTCATCTGGATTTGTTTGTAAGATTAGTGAAATCTCAGTAACCCATTTTTCTACAACTCTTTCTCTGAGTTTTAAATCTTGGATACAATCAATATTGAGTACATTGATCGTATTGGGTCCTTGGCCACTATTTGGAATTCCATTGTGGACAGGCATTTTGAACTCGTATTTCTTTTTATTGCCTCTTCTTGTGGCTGTATAAGAAGATTCTGCTTCATCATCTTCCATATCTGAATATTCGAACTTAACAGTCTTTGTATTTGTTTTAAAATTATCTTCTTGTTCTGATTCAGTATCGGGTTCATTTATTTTAGTCATTCTAAAATATTGATCAAAAAGTTTGGGTTCTTTTTGATACAATTCTTCACATTCTTCAGTTTCTAAAGATAAAAGCTGAATAAGCTTTTGGTCAGTTTTATCATAATCTTCATATTGAAGGTTAAAGAAATATTTCTCGAGACGTTCAGAGATTGTTTCTTTCATTTTTATTCTTTCTTGAAAATGTTAATTTTCTGGGAATCTTTTGAGCTTCCTAAGTCAGGGTTTCCAACACTAGGATTGGGAGGTGAGTATTTCTTAAGACCTGAATATTTTCCAGGCTTGGTTTTTTGTTCTATGATGGAGATATTCTTGATGTGCTCAAGTATGTCTTTATTACATGGGCAAGAGTCAATCTTTTCAGATAACTCTTTAGTAATGTCTGCAATAATTTTTGCAGATGCTACTTCCAACTGGGTAATGGTTACGTATTTATTGAATGTTAAGTCCATGTTTATAATCAGCCCATCAATTTTTTCATTAAGGAGATTGATTGATCTATTTATCTCGGGTATCGAGGTGATTGATTTATTGAGCTCGGGTATCGAGGTCATCCTATTAGTTGTTTTAACTGATCATGTATATTAGTGATCTTAATGTTGGTTTCCTTAAGAGTGCCCTCAATATTTGCCTTTTTGGCGACTTCTTCAACAAATTGGTTGTTTTTTAAAGAGTTTTCTAAAAGAATTGAATGTTTGTCAATAGACTGGGTTAACTTGATAGTTAATTTATTTTGTCTTTCAATAACTTCGAAGAATTTTTCAAAATCTTTTTTATCAAGATTGTTTTTAACCATAAAGGCTAAATCGTTTTTAAATTGGTTAAAAGGTATTTTATTTTTTGAAATATCTTTAGAAATATCTTTTGAAATACCAAGATAATGGCTTATTTTTGAAGTTTTTAAAAGACATCTTGCAATGATTTGGTTGAGATTATTGCAATGATTTACGATTGTTTGAACACCAGCTTTACCAGAAGTAGAGAAAACGTATTCTTTCTTTTCAGTATTATCGTCAAGAGTTTTAATTTTGACTGTTTTACCTTTTTTATAGAAATGAGGAAAATCAATTTTATTATTCATTTATAATGTCAGTGATTTGTTTGATATTCTGGCGTAGACTATCAATTTTTAAAGACATGTTTCTTATTAGGTTATTATCTTTTCTCTCCGAGCTTTCTCCTATGTGGAGTGAATCCATAGAAATTCTTGGTCTAAGAGTTTCTCCTAGAGCTTTTTTATTTCTAGCTATATTTAAAACCCAAGAGTTTTCTTGAGGATTTATGTCGCAGAATTGTTTATCTTTGACATGGCCTATTTCTGAAAAGACATCATCAAGTTCGATGTACTCGTCTTTCTTATAGTCTATGCTATGGTGACTGTTGGTCAGGGCATATCCTATGAGATATGTTATG
The DNA here is from genome assembly GCF_051521515.1 of Lactuca serriola. Classification (NCBI taxonomy): domain Eukaryota; kingdom Viridiplantae; phylum Streptophyta; class Magnoliopsida; order Asterales; family Asteraceae; genus Lactuca; species Lactuca serriola. The sequence continues at coordinate 85,630 of NW_027629682.1, forward strand.
GTGAAAGGTTTATCACCTGGACTCATTAGGTCACTTCTTTCAAAGTGATGTATAAAAGATAAGGTTTTATCTATATTTGCAGATTTTAAATCCAGAGCAAACTTTGGATAGACTGAAAACATAAACTTTTGGTAAGCAAGGTTTCCCTTTGCAGCACCTAAGATGCAGTCCTGTCTGTCAGTAATTCTGTTGTCAATTAAGGCCATTTTTATGGGAGAATTTATTCCTGCTTGGAATTGGGATTTTAACAAAATTTTTACAGCTCCGATATGGACCATTCTAATTTTTGATCTAATCTCAACTGGAATACTTTTTAAGTTATTATGTATTTGCTCCTTAGTTAAAAGGGGTAGAAAGACAGCTCCTATTGTATCTTTTATGTCTACGGACATTTCTTTAGTACTAACAAAGTAGAAAATTTCATTTTTCCTTTTAAGGGGATTTAGAATACTAAGTTTAGAAGGAACATTTTTGAAAATGTTTTCTTTCTTTATTTTTAAATCAATTTTCTTAACTCTAGAGAGAAGGTCTTGTTTTATTAAAAGATTTGCATGAAAGCCGTCTTCATCTTCAACATAAGTTAAGATTTGTTTTTCTTCTGAATTATTTTCTTCAGTGTTGTTGAAAATTTCATTATTCATTTTAAGAAAAGCTAACAGGTTAAAATAAACTTTCTGAGTTTTGAAACTAATTTTTTATTTCTATCAAGATGTTCTTGATGTACTTTTTGCTTATGCAGGAGATACATACGTATATTAACCAAGTTTGGTATATATTCGTTAGTATGTTTATTTTGTGCTTGTAGAATTCTGAAATCTATATGCACCAAGTCTTTTTTATTATTGAAAAGTATTTCTTTATGTTGAGAGATTTCAATCTCTTTATTATGAATATGTTCAAACTTTACTCTGTAAAGTGTTTTATTATAATGTAATGCCATATTTATCAAGGCTCTGATACCAGTTTGGGTGTGTGGATGTGTACGGAATTTATGTTTTAACAAAGAAGGGAAACATATTCATAATAAAACACTTTACAGAGTAAAGTTTGAACATATTCAGAGCTCTAGGAGAAACTCTTAGACCAAGAATTTCTATGGATTCACTCCACATAGGAGAAAGCTCGGAGAGAAAAGATAATAACCTAATAAGAAACATGTCTTTAAAAATTGATAGTCTACGCCAGAATATCAAACAAATCACTGACATTATAAATGAATAATAAAATTGATTTTCCTCATTTCTATAAAAAAGGTAAAACAGTCAAAATTAAAACTCTTGACGATAATACTGAAAAGAAAGAATACGTTTTCTCTACTTCTGGTAAAGCTGGTGTTCAAACAATCGTAAATCATTGCAATAATCTCAACCAAATCATTGCAAGATGTCTTTTAAAAACTTCAAAAATAAGCCATTATCTTGGTATTTCAAAAGATATTTCTAAAGATATTTCAAAAAATAAAATACATTTTTCCCCTTCTAAGGGAGGAATTACTCACTAGACATTGAACGACACAGGCTGGCTTGAATAGTTTCTATCTATGTAAGTATAACACTCACTACATCACAATTACACATTTATTGATACAAGAGTCTTCTTTTCACAATTTTTATATTTATTCCCTTCTTTGTTAAAACATAAATTCCGTACACATCCACACACCCAAACTGGTATCAGAGCCTTGATAAATATGGCATTACATTATAATAAAACACTTTACAGAGTAAAGTTTGAACATATTCATAATAAAGAGATTGAAATCTCTCAACATAAAGAAATACTTTTCAATAATAAAAAAGACTTGGTGCATATAGATTTCAGAATTCTACAAGCACAAAATAAACATACTAACGAATATATACCAAACTTGGTTAATATACGTATGTATCTCCTGCATAAGCAAAAAGTACATCAAGAACATCTTGATAGAAATAAAAAATTAGTTTCAAAACTCAGAAAGTTTATTTTAACCTGTTAGCTTTTCTTAAAATGAATAATGAAATTTTCAACAACACTGAAGAAAATAATTCAGAAGAAAAACAAATCTTAACTTATGTTGAAGATGAAGACGGCTTTCATGCAAATCTTTTAATAAAACAAGACCTTCTCTCTAGAGTTAAGAAAATTGATTTAAAAATAAAGAAAGAAAACATTTTCAAAAATGTTCCTTCTAAACTTAGTATTCTAAATCCCCTTAAAAGGAAAAATGAAATTTTCTACTTTGTTAGTACTAAAGAAATGTCCGTAGACATAAAAGATACAATAGGAGCTGTCTTTCTACCCCTTTTAACTAAGGAGCAAATACATAATAACTTAAAAAGTATTCCAGTTGAGATTAGATCAAAAATTAGAATGGTCCATATCGGAGCTGTAAAAATTTTGTTAAAATCCCAATTCCAAGCAGGAATAAATTCTCCCATAAAAATGGCCTTAATTGACAACAGAATTACTGACAGACAGGACTGCATCTTAGGTGCTGCAAAGGGAAACCTTGCTTACCAAAAGTTTATGTTTTCAGTCTATCCAAAGTTTGCTCTGGATTTAAAATCTGCAAATATAGATAAAACCTTATCTTTTATACATCACTTTGAAAGAAGTGACCTAATGAGTCCAGGTGATAAACCTTTCACCATAACATATCTCATAGGATATGCCCTGACCAACAGTCACCATAGCATAGACTATAAGAAAGACGAGTACATCGAACTTGATGATGTCTTTTCAGAAATAGGCCATGTCAAAGATAAACAATTCTGCGACATAAATCCTCAAGAAAACTCTTGGGTTTTAAATATAGCTAGAAATAAAAAAGCTCTAGGAGAAACTCTTAGACCAAGAATTTCTATGGATTCACTCCACATAGGAGAAAGCTCGGAGAGAAAAGATAATAACCTAATAAGAAACATGTCTTTAAAAATTGATAGTCTACGCCAGAATATCAAACAAATCACTGACATTATAAATGAATAATAAAATTGATTTTCCTCATTTCTATAAAAAAGGTAAAACAGTCAAAATTAAAACTCTTGACGATAATACTGAAAAGAAAGAATACGTTTTCTCTACTTCTGGTAAAGCTGGTGTTCAAACAATCGTAAATCATTGCAATAATCTCAACCAAATCATTGCAAGATGTCTTTTAAAAACTTCAAAAATAAGCCATTATCTTGGTATTTCAAAAGATATTTCTAAAGATATTTCAAAAAATAAAATACCTTTTAACCAATTTAAAAACGATTTAGCCTTTATGGTTAAAAACAATCTTGATAAAAAAGATTTTGAAAAATTCTTCGAAGTTATTGAAAGACAAAATAAATTAACTATCAAGTTAACCCAGTCTATTGACAAACATTCAATTCTTTTAGAAAACTCTTTAAAAAACAACCAATTTGTTGAAGAAGTCGCCAAAAAGGCAAATATTGAGGGCACTCTTAAGGAAACCAACATTAAGATCACTAATATACATGATCAGTTAAAACAACTAATAGGATGACCTCGATACCCGAGCTCAATAAATCAATCACCTCGATACCCGAGATAAATAGATCAATCAATCTCCTTAATGAAAAAATTGATGGGCTGATTATAAACATGGACTTAACATTCAATAAATACGTAACCATTACCCAGTTGGAAGTAGCATCTGCAAAAATTATTGCAGACATTACTAAAGAGTTATCTGAAAAGATTGACTCTTGCCCATGTAATAAAGACATACTTGAGCACATCAAGAATATCTCCATCATAGAACAAAAAACCAAGCCTGGAAAATATTCAGGTCTTAAGAAATACTCACCTCCCAATCCTAGTGTTGGAAACCCTGACTTAGGAAGCTCAAAAGATTCCCAGAAAATTAACATTTTCAAGAAAGAATAAAAATGAAAGAAACAATCTCTGAACGTCTCGAGAAATATTTCTTTAACCTTCAATATGAAGATTATGATAAAACTGACCAAAAGCTTATTCAGCTTTTATCTTTAGAAACTGAAGAATGTGAAGAATTGTATCAAAAAGAACCCAAACTTTTTGATCAATATTTTAGAATGACTAAAATAAATGAACCCGATACTGAATCAGAACAAGAAGATAATTTTAAAACAAATACAAAGACTGTTAAGTTCGAATATTCAGATATGGAAGATGATGAAGCAGAATCTTCTTATACAGCCACAAGAAGAGGCAATAAAAAGAAATACGAGTTCAAAATGCCTGTCCACAATGGAATTCCAAATAGTGGCCAAGGACCCAATACGATCAATGTACTCAATATTGATTGTATCCAAGATTTAAAACTCAGAGAAAGAGTTGTAGAAAAATGGGTTACTGAGATTTCACTAATCTTACAAACAAATCCAGATGAATTTGTTTGAGCAAAAAATGTTCTACTACTTTTAGAACACAAAACTGATGGAATCGTGCAGAAATTCCTAAGAAACAATAATTGGAATGAAGAACTACATGGCTCAGATCTTTTTGATAATCTCATAAATGTCATATACACTACTTTCTTAGGTCTTGATTATATTTCTAATAAAGACTTCACCATTAATAAGAAGGTTGACATAGCAAGAGTTTCAATGACTAAACTCCAATTACATGATATTAGTCTTCTCGACAAATACACATGTATGTATGAATCATATTTGTATGATATTCCACAGAGAAGTGAATATGCGCAATGGATATCTGCTTATCTCATGAAAATTCCAATTATTGGAGAAACCTGTACAGACAGATGGAAAAAAGAAGCTACTGGAGAAATCCAGCAAACCAGTCTTTCTTACGCAACAAAAATTGCAAAAGAAGAAATTGATAGAATCTGTCAAGACAGATATAAACAACAAAAGCTTAAAACTATAAGCAAAGATTGTTGTAGCATTCTCTCTGATTTCAAAAACTTTGATATTGGAAAGAAAAATTATACTAAGAAAAAGCATAAAAACAAAAAGAAATACAAATCTTTTTGGAAAAAGAAAAGAAGAAAATTTTCACCAGGAAAATACTTCAAGAAACCATCAAAAGAAACACCTAAGAAAACTACTTCTTGTCCGCAAGGAAAGAAAAAATGTAGGTGTTGGATCTGCAATGAAGAAGGACACTACGCAAACGAATGTCCAAATAGAAAAAAATACCCTGACAAAGTCAAGGTTTTACAAACCGCTAACAATGGAGGCTATGAAGCTCTTGAAGAAGAGTATGATGGTACGCAACATGTTTTTATATATCATGTTGAAACAGAATCTTCATCAGACACTGAAGAATACGAATCAACAACGGATGACTCAGACTAGTCCCATACATACCTCGCTTTTCAGGGAGGAGGAGATTAACCATTTTTGCGTAAACCTCCAGAAGATTGATGATTCCCTTATCATGAATCTTACTAATCCAAACTCTATTTATGTTTCTGCCTTCCTTAACTTTAAAGGATATAAAAAATTTAGAGTACATTGTTTTGTAGACACAGGTGCATCTTTATGTCTTGCAAGCAAATTCATCATTCCGGATGAACTCTGGGAAAACGCTCCCAAAGAAATTAGTGCCACTATTGCAAATGGTGAAACCATAAAAATTAATAAAGTTTGTAGAAATATTAATCTCGAACTTTCAGGAGAACATTTCAATGTTCCCACTATTTACCAACAAAATTCAGGAATTGATATCATAATTGGTAACAACTTCTGTCAAGTCTATGGACCATTCATACAATGGATAGATAGAATTGCCTTTCATCTTAATAATGATATGGTAATTATAAAAAAGGTTACAGAGGCCTATAGCAAAGGAAAACCAGGTTTTCTTGAAACTCAAGAAAAAGGTTCTAAAGAAAAACAAATTCCAGGTACTAATATAACTCATGAAGAGATTAATAAAGAAAGGATTATTTCTATTCAAACTACCAGGTTCAAACAGATTGAAGATCTTCTTGAAAAAGTTTGTTCTGAAAATCCTATTGATCCAAATAAAACCAAAGGATGGATGAAAGCTTCAATCAAGCTTATTGATCCCAAAACGGTTATTAGAGAAAAACCTATGGTTTACTCTCTACAAGATAGAGAAGAATTTTCCAAACAAATCAAAGAATTACTTGATATGAGACTAATTATAGAATCAAAATCCCCTCATATGTCTCCTGCCTTTCTTGTCAATAAAGAAGCAGAGAAAAGAAGAGGAAAGAAGCGAATGGTTGTTAACTACAAAGCAATCAATGATGCAACTATTGGAGACTCACATAATCTCCCCAATATGCACGAACTCTTGACTCTTCTACGAGGAAAAAACATTTATTCAAGTTTCGACTGCAAGTCAGGTTTCTGGCAAGTTCTACTTGATGAAGAATCGCAGCTTCTCACTGCCTTCACATGTCCTGATGGACTCTTTCAATGGAAAGTACTACCCTTTGGGCTTAAACAAGCTCCTAGTATTTTTCAAAGACACATGCAGAATGCTCTTCGAGGCCTTGAAGGTTTCTGCACTGTATACGTTGATGACATCATGATCTTCAGCAAAAATGAACAAGAACACTATGTTCATGTCACACAGGTTCTCAGAACTATTTTAAAATATGGTATAATACTTTCAAAAAAGAAAGCTCATCTTTTCAAAACAAAAATCAATTTTTTAGGTTTAGAAATAAATGAAGGTACCCATTGTCCTCAAAAACATATTCTTGAACATTTACATGACTTTCCAAATGTTTTAGAAGACAAAAAGCAACTACAAAGATTTCTTGGTGTTTTAACTTATGCTGAAACATATATTGAAAAACTTGCAGCCATGAGAAAACCTTTACAGGCAAAATTAAAAAAAGATGTCATTTGGAATTGGTCAAATGCTGATACAGACTACATCAAAAAGATAAAGAAAGTTTTAATCAATTTTCCAAAACTTTATCTTCCAAACATTGAAGACAGTTTAATTATTGAAACTGATGCTTCTGATGAATTTTGGGGAGGTGTTTTAAAAGCTAAAAACCCCAAAAACGAAGAACAAATTTGCAGGTACACCTCTGGCAGTTTCAAAGCAGCTGAGAAAAACTACCATAGCAATGAAAAAGAATTACTCGCTGTAAAAAGAGTTATTACAAAATTCTCTGTATATTTAACACCAGTAAATTTCCTGGTTCGTACAGATAATAAAAATTTTACTTATTTCCTCCGAACTAAGATTGCAGGAGATAACAAATTAGGCCGGCTAATACGTTGGCAAGAGTGGTTTTCACGATATACTTTCACTGTTGAACATCTCGCAGGAAACAAAAACGTACTGGCAGACTGCCTCACCCGTGACTTCAGGTATACCTTACATCATCCATGATCTCACTCGCTCCTCTCGAGCCCTATAAAAGGATATGATCCTCAAGACATATTTCCTCACAAAAACTTCACCTACAAAAAAGAGAGGGGGAGATTAGAGAAAAAAGTAAACAAAAATTTGAGTTTACAAAAATGGAAGACCTCAACACTTTGAGGATGAAGAAACAAATGCTCCTCATAGAGCTATCTGCAATTGAGCAGAAAATCAACTTGTATGAACAAGTAACAACGGTCACCAATGTACCGGAAAGCGAAAGCTCAAAAACAAAGGCTATTCCAGTGCAAACGGCACCTGGTAAAGAATCAACAAATCCGTTGAAAGCTGATGCTTTGCTAAAAAGCATAATAAAGGAGACAGCTACTCCTCTTCCTGATGGAAAAACTAGCTTGTTGGTTGATACCAATCCTTGTACTGAAGGAATCAGTAAAATGACAACCTTGTCACCCATTAACAAATCTGTGCAGGAGTTTACACCAGATTACAAAAAAGCTCTTAACAAAGAAGCTGAAAGATTTTATGTAATCTACAAAGGACCTCATGCCGGTGTTCATACTGACTGGGGAATTACAGAAACATTCTGTAAAGTTGATAAAGTTACTTGCAAAAAATTCAGAAATGAAGCATCTGCAAGATTAAGCCTTGCCACTTATCAAGACGATACAAGCAAGACTAACCAACCACTTCTTCGACCAAAAATTCATAAAGTCAAAGAAGCTCACAGAGACCAAAGGTTTGACGTTCCAAATAACGCTCAACAAATGGTTAACTATCCTGAAATCTCTTTCGAAGACTTCAGAACAATCTGGAAGAAAGCAAGAGCTGCATGCCCAGAAGACCTTGTTCATGAAAAGTTTTTCACTACGGACAAGAAAACAAAAAGTCTGTTCAACTTCCTCGAAGGATCAGATGCAAAATTAGTATACCAAGCCTTTCAAGCTGGACTAATCGACAATATCTACCCAAGTTGCAACCTTCAAGAACTCATTTTCTTCCCAAGCAACATGGTAGAATCCATTAAAAACTTTCGAAAGAAAGTACTTAAAGCAAAAGATAATCCGATCTACATCAGATGCATCTCTTCACTCCCAGAATGGATTCAAGAATCAACTCTTTCTCCATACCACTTTCTGGAAATTGGTCTTTCTAAAGCCAATAGAGATATTGAACAATCTCAACCAATGGAAGACAAAGATCTACCTTTTACAGAGATTCTTCATCCCAATCGCATCAATGGTTTAAGAAGAATATCAGAAAAAATCATCGAGATTATCTCTGGTTCAAAAAAGAAGATTAATTATACCGACTCGCATTGTATAATTACAAGCTGGAGTTACAACAACACCAGCCAAGAAGATCTTCGTCAAGCCTCCAAGTTTGGCGAAAAATTCATGAACAATAGCATGGAAGTATCCAATGCTACACGCCAACACTTCTGCCGACATGCAGAACAACTTTTTGAAGAACATCTTTGTCACTTTTGCGAAAGCAAAGATTCGGAGACAATGGAGGGACCCCCCTCTGAAGATGACAAATCATCATCATCTTAAAGAAAGATGCTTCACGTGTCAAATGGCCCCAGCCACTCGAAATAATAATGCCCTTCTTCATTATTAGAAGCTTTCTAGCTGTCCACAATAATGTAATCTTTAGTGGATAAAAACGTCATGCCTGACATTTTAGGCAAGGATCAGACCCTCTCAATGTATCTATGATGGTACGCAACATGTTTTTATATATCATGTTGAAACAGAATCTTCATCAGACACTGAAGAATACGAATCAACAACGGATGACTCAGACTAGTCCCATACATACCTCGCTTTTCAGGGAGGAGGAGATTAACCATTTTTGCGTAAACCTCCAGAAGATTGATGATTCCCTTATCATGAATCTTACTAATCCAAACTCTATTTATGTTTCTGCCTTCCTTAACTTTAAAGGATATAAAAAATTTAGAGTACATTGTTTTGTAGACACAGGTGCATCTTTATGTCTTGCAAGCAAATTCATCATTCCGGATGAACTCTGGGAAAACGCTCCCAAAGAAATTAGTGCCACTATTGCAAATGGTGAAACCATAAAAATTAATAAAGTTTGTAGAAATATTAATCTCGAACTTTCAGGAGAACATTTCAATGTTCCCACTATTTACCAACAAAATTCAGGAATTGATATCATAATTGGTAACAACTTCTGTCAAGTCTATGGACCATTCATACAATGGATAGATAGAATTGCCTTTCATCTTAATAATGATATGGTAATTATAAAAAAGGTTACAGAGGCCTATAGCAAAGGAAAACCAGGTTTTCTTGAAACTCAAGAAAAAGGTTCTAAAGAAAAACAAATTCCAGGTACTAATATAACTCATGAAGAGATTAATAAAGAAAGGATTATTTCTATTCAAACTACCAGGTTCAAACAGATTGAAGATCTTCTTGAAAAAGTTTGTTCTGAAAATCCTATTGATCCAAATAAAACCAAAGGATGGATGAAAGCTTCAATCAAGCTTATTGATCCCAAAACGGTTATTAGAGAAAAACCTATGGTTTACTCTCTACAAGATAGAGAAGAATTTTCCAAACAAATCAAAGAATTACTTGATATGAGACTAATTATAGAATCAAAATCCCCTCATATGTCTCCTGCCTTTCTTGTCAATAAAGAAGCAGAGAAAAGAAGAGGAAAGAAGCGAATGGTTGTTAACTACAAAGCAATCAATGATGCAACTATTGGAGACTCACATAATCTCCCCAATATGCACGAACTCTTGACTCTTCTACGAGGAAAAAACATTTATTCAAGTTTCGACTGCAAGTCAGGTTTCTGGCAAGTTCTACTTGATGAAGAATCGCAGCTTCTCACTGCCTTCACATGTCCTGATGGACATTACATTATAATAAAACACTTTACAGAGTAAAGTTTGAACATATTCATAATAAAGAGATTGAAATCTCTCAACATAAAGAAATACTTTTCAATAATAAAAAAGACTTGGTGCATATAGATTTCAGAATTCTACAAGCACAAAATAAACATACTAACGAATATATACCAAACTTGGTTAATATACGTATGTATCTCCTGCATAAGCAAAAAGTACATCAAGAACATCTTGATAGAAATAAAAAATTAGTTTCAAAACTCAGAAAGTTTATTTTAACCTGTTAGCTTTTCTTAAAATGAATAATGAAATTTTCAACAACACTGAAGAAAATAATTCAGAAGAAAAACAAATCTTAACTTATGTTGAAGATGAAGACGGCTTTCATGCAAATCTTTTAATAAAACAAGACCTTCTCTCTAGAGTTAAGAAAATTGATTTAAAAATAAAGAAAGAAAACATTTTCAAAAATGTTCCTTCTAAACTTAGTATTCTAAATCCCCTTAAAAGGAAAAATGAAATTTTCTACTTTGTTAGTACTAAAGAAATGTCCGTAGACATAAAAGATACAATAGGAGCTGTCTTTCTACCCCTTTTAACTAAGGAGCAAATACATAATAACTTAAAAAGTATTCCAGTTGAGATTAGATCAAAAATTAGAATGGTCCATATCGGAGCTGTAAAAATTTTGTTAAAATCCCAATTCCAAGCAGGAATAAATTCTCCCATAAAAATGGCCTTAATTGACAACAGAATTACTGACAGACAGGACTGCATCTTAGGTGCTGCAAAGGGAAACCTTGCTTACCAAAAGTTTATGTTTTCAGTCTATCCAAAGTTTGCTCTGGATTTAAAATCTGCAAATATAGATAAAACCTTATCTTTTATACATCACTTTGAAAGAAGTGACCTAATGAGTCCAGGTGATAAACCTTTCACCATAACATATCTCATAGGATATGCCCTGACCAACAGTCACCATAGCATAGACTATAAGAAAGACGAGTACATCGAACTTGATGATGTCTTTTCAGAAATAGGCCATGTCAAAGATAAACAATTCTGCGACATAAATCCTCAAGAAAACTCTTGGGTTTTAAATATAGCTAGAAATAAAAAAGCTCTAGGAGAAACTCTTAGACCAAGAATTTCTATGGATTCACTCCACATAGGAGAAAGCTCGGAGAGAAAAGATAATAACCTAATAAGAAACATGTCTTTAAAAATTGATAGTCTACGCCAGAATATCAAACAAATCACTGACATTATAAATGAATAATAAAATTGATTTTCCTCATTTCTATAAAAAAGGTAAAACAGTCAAAATTAAAACTCTTGACGATAATACTGAAAAGAAAGAATACGTTTTCTCTACTTCTGGTAAAGCTGGTGTTCAAACAATCGTAAATCATTGCAATAATCTCAACCAAATCATTGCAAGATGTCTTTTAAAAACTTCAAAAATAAGCCATTATCTTGGTATTTCAAAAGATATTTCTAAAGATATTTCAAAAAATAAAATACCTTTTAACCAATTTAAAAACGATTTAGCCTTTATGGTTAAAAACAATCTTGATAAAAAAGATTTTGAAAAATTCTTCGAAGTTATTGAAAGACAAAATAAATTAACTATCAAGTTAACCCAGTCTATTGACAAACATTCAATTCTTTTAGAAAACTCTTTAAAAAACAACCAATTTGTTGAAGAAGTCGCCAAAAAGGCAAATATTGAGGGCACTCTTAAGGAAACCAACATTAAGATCACTAATATACATGATCAGTTAAAACAACTAATAGGATGACCTCGATACCCGAGCTCAATAAATCAATCACCTCGATACCCGAGATAAATAGATCAATCAATCTCCTTAATGAAAAAATTGATGGGCTGATTATAAACATGGACTTAACATTCAATAAATACGTAACCATTACCCAGTTGGAAGTAGCATCTGCAAAAATTATTGCAGACATTACTAAAGAGTTATCTGAAAAGATTGACTCTTGCCCATGTAATAAAGACATACTTGAGCACATCAAGAATATCTCCATCATAGAACAAAAAACCAAGCCTGGAAAATATTCAGGTCTTAAGAAATACTCACCTCCCAATCCTAGTGTTGGAAACCCTGACTTAGGAAGCTCAAAAGATTCCCAGAAAATTAACATTTTCAAGAAAGAATAAAAATGAAAGAAACAATCTCTGAACGTCTCGAGAAATATTTCTTTAACCTTCAATATGAAGATTATGATAAAACTGACCAAAAGCTTATTCAGCTTTTATCTTTAGAAACTGAAGAATGTGAAGAATTGTATCAAAAAGAACCCAAACTTTTTGATCAATATTTTAGAATGACTAAAATAAATGAACCCGATACTGAATCAGAACAAGAAGATAATTTTAAAACAAATACAAAGACTGTTAAGTTCGAATATTCAGATATGGAAGATGATGAAGCAGAATCTTCTTATACAGCCACAAGAAGAGGCAATAAAAAGAAATACGAGTTCAAAATGCCTGTCCACAATGGAATTCCAAATAGTGGCCAAGGACCCAATACGATCAATGTACTCAATATTGATTGTATCCAAGATTTAAAACTCAGAGAAAGAGTTGTAGAAAAATGGGTTACTGAGATTTCACTAATCTTACAAACAAATCCAGATGAATTTGAAAAAGCAAAAAATGTTCTACTACTTTTAGAACACAAAACTGATGGAATCGTGCAGAAATTCCTAAGAAACAATAATTGGAATGAAGAACTACATGGCTCAGATCTTTTTGATAATCTCATAAATGTCATATACACTACTTTCTTAGGTCTTGATTATATTTCTAATAAAGACTTCACCATTAATAAGAAGGTTGACATAGCAAGAGTTTCAATGACTAAACTCCAATTACATGATATTAGTCTTCTCGACAAATACACATGTATGTATGAATCATATTTGTATGATATTCCACAGAGAAGTGAATATGCGCAATGGATATCTGCTTATCTCATGAAAATTCCAATTATTGGAGAAACCTGTACAGACAGATGGAAAAAAGAAGCTACTGGAGAAATCCAGCAAACCAGTCTTTCTTACGCAACAAAAATTGCAAAAGAAGAAATTGATAGAATCTGTCAAGACAGATATAAACAACAAAAGCTTAAAACTATAAGCAAAGATTGTTGTAGCATTCTCTCTGATTTCAAAAACTTTGATATTGGAAAGAAAAATTATACTAAGAAAAAGCATAAAAACAAAAAGAAATACAAATCTTTTTGGAAAAAGAAAAGAAGAAAATTTTCACCAGGAAAATACTTCAAGAAACCATCAAAAGAAACACCTAAGAAAACTACTTCTTGTCCGCAAGGAAAGAAAAAATGTAGGTGTTGGATCTGCAATGAAGAAGGACACTACGCAAACGAATGTCCAAATAGAAAAAAATACCCTGACAAAGTCAAGGTTTTACAAACCGCTAACAATGGAGGCTATGAAGCTCTTGAAGAAGAGTATGATGGTACGCAACATGTTTTTATATATCATGTTGAAACAGAATCTTCATCAGACACTGAAGAATACGAATCAACAACGGATGACTCAGACTAGTCCCATACATACCTCGCTTTTCAGGGAGGAGGAGATTAACCATTTTTGCGTAAACCTCCAGAAGATTGATGATTCCCTTATCATGAATCTTACTAATCCAAACTCTATTTATGTTTCTGCCTTCCTTAACTTTAAAGGATATAAAAAATTTAGAGTACATTGTTTTGTAGACACAGGTGCATCTTTATGTCTTGCAAGCAAATTCATCATTCCGGATGAACTCTGGGAAAACGCTCCCAAAGAAATTAGTGCCACTATTGCAAATGGTGAAACCATAAAAATTAATAAAGTTTGTAGAAATATTAATCTCGAACTTTCAGGAGAACATTTCAATGTTCCCACTATTTACCAACAAAATTCAGGAATTGATATCATAATTGGTAACAACTTCTGTCAAGTCTATGGACCATTCATACAATGGATAGATAGAATTGCCTTTCATCTTAATAATGATATGGTAATTATAAAAAAGGTTACAGAGGCCTATAGCAAAGGAAAACCAGGTTTTCTTGAAACTCAAGAAAAAGGTTCTAAAGAAAAACAAATTCCAGGTACTAATATAACTCATGAAGAGATTAATAAAGAAAGGATTATTTCTATTCAAACTACCAGGTTCAAACAGATTGAAGATCTTCTTGAAAAAGTTTGTTCTGAAAATCCTATTGATCCAAATAAAACCAAAGGATGGATGAAAGCTTCAATCAAGCTTATTGATCCCAAAACGGTTATTAGAGAAAAACCTATGGTTTACTCTCTACAAGATAGAGAAGAATTTTCCAAACAAATCAAAGAATTACTTGATATGAGACTAATTATAGAATCAAAATCCCCTCATATGTCTCCTGCCTTTCTTGTCAATAAAGAAGCAGAGAAAAGAAGAGGAAAGAAGCGAATGGTTGTTAACTACAAAGCAATCAATGATGCAACTATTGGAGACTCACATAATCTCCCCAATATGCACGAACTCTTGACTCTTCTACGAGGAAAAAACATTTATTCAAGTTTCGACTGCAAGTCAGGTTTCTGGCAAGTTCTACTTGATGAAGAATCGCAGCTTCTCACTGCCTTCACATGTCCTGATGGACTCTTTCAATGGAAAGTACTACCCTTTGGGCTTAAACAAGCTCCTAGTATTTTTCAAAGACACATGCAGAATGCTCTTCGAGGCCTTGAAGGTTTCTGCACTGTATACGTTGATGACATCATGATCTTCAGCAAAAATGAACAAGAACACTATGTTCATGTCACACAGGTTCTCAGAACTATTTTAAAATATGGTATAATACTTTCAAAAAAGAAAGCTCATCTTTTCAAAACAAAAATCAATTTTTTAGGTTTAGAAATAAATGAAGGTACCCATTGTCCTCAAAAACATATTCTTGAACATTTACATGACTTTCCAAATGTTTTAGAAGACAAAAAGCAACTACAAAGATTTCTTGGTGTTTTAACTTATGCTGAAACATATATTGAAAAACTTGCAGCCATGAGAAAACCTTTACAGGCAAAATTAAAAAAAGATGTCATTTGGAATTGGTCAAATGCTGATACAGACTACATCAAAAAGATAAAGAAAGTTTTAATCAATTTTCCAAAACTTTATCTTCCAAACATTGAAGACAGTTTAATTATTGAAACTGATGCTTCTGATGAATTTTGGGGAGGTGTTTTAAAAGCTAAAAACCCCAAAAACGAAGAACAAATTTGCAGGTACACCTCTGGCAGTTTCAAAGCAGCTGAGAAAAACTACCATAGCAATGAAAAAGAATTACTCGCTGTAAAAAGAGTTATTACAAAATTCTCTGTATATTTAACACCAGTAAATTTCCTGGTTCGTACAGATAATAAAAATTTTACTTATTTCCTCCGAACTAAGATTGCAGGAGATAACAAATTAGGCCGGCTAATACGTTGGCAAGAGTGGTTTTCACGATATACTTTCACTGTTGAACATCTCGCAGGAAACAAAAACGTACTGGCAGACTGCCTCACCCGTGACTTCAGGTATACCTTACATCATCCATGATCTCACTCGCTCCTCTCGAGCCCTATAAAAGGATATGATCCTCAAGACATATTTCCTCACAAAAACTTCACCTACAAAAAAGAGAGGGGGAGATTAGAGAAAAAAGTAAACAAAAATTTGAGTTTACAAAAATGGAAGACCTCAACACTTTGAGGATGAAGAAACAAATGCTCCTCATAGAGCTATCTGCAATTGAGCAGAAAATCAACTTGTATGAACAAGTAACAACGGTCACCAATGTACCGGAAAGCGAAAGCTCAAAAACAAAGGCTATTCCAGTGCAAACGGCACCTGGTAAAGAATCAACAAATCCGTTGAAAGCTGATGCTTTGCTAAAAAGCATAATAAAGGAGACAGCTACTCCTCTTCCTGATGGAAAAACTAGCTTGTTGGTTGATACCAATCCTTGTACTGAAGGAATCAGTAAAATGACAACCTTGTCACCCATTAACAAATCTGTGCAGGAGTTTACACCAGATTACAAAAAAGCTCTTAACAAAGAAGCTGAAAGATTTTATGTAATCTACAAAGGACCTCATGCCGGTGTTCATACTGACTGGGGAATTACAGAAACATTCTGTAAAGTTGATAAAGTTACTTGCAAAAAATTCAGAAATGAAGCATCTGCAAGATTAAGCCTTGCCACTTATCAAGACGATACAAGCAAGACTAACCAACCACTTCTTCGACCAAAAATTCATAAAGTCAAAGAAGCTCACAGAGACCAAAGGTTTGACGTTCCAAATAACGCTCAACAAATGGTTAACTATCCTGAAATCTCTTTCGAAGACTTCAGAACAATCTGGAAGAAAGCAAGAGCTGCATGCCCAGAAGACCTTGTTCATGAAAAGTTTTTCACTACGGACAAGAAAACAAAAAGTCTGTTCAACTTCCTCGAAGGATCAGATGCAAAATTAGTATACCAAGCCTTTCAAGCTGGACTAATCGACAATATCTACCCAAGTTGCAACCTTCAAGAACTCATTTTCTTCCCAAGCAACATGGTAGAATCCATTAAAAACTTTCGAAAGAAAGTACTTAAAGCAAAAGATAATCCGATCTACATCAGATGCATCTCTTCACTCCCAGAATGGATTCAAGAATCAACTCTTTCTCCATACCACTTTCTGGAAATTGGTCTTTCTAAAGCCAATAGAGATATTGAACAATCTCAACCAATGGAAGACAAAGATCTACCTTTTACAGAGATTCTTCATCCCAATCGCATCAATGGTTTAAGAAGAATATCAGAAAAAATCATCGAGATTATCTCTGGTTCAAAAAAGAAGATTAATTATACCGACTCGCATTGTATAATTACAAGCTGGAGTTACAACAACACCAGCCAAGAAGATCTTCGTCAAGCCTCCAAGTTTGGCGAAAAATTCATGAACAATAGCATGGAAGTATCCAATGCTACACGCCAACACTTCTGCCGACATGCAGAACAACTTTTTGAAGAACATCTTTGTCACTTTTGCGAAAGCAAAGATTCGGAGACAATGGAGGGACCCCCCTCTGAAGATGACAAATCATCATCATCTTAAAGAAAGATGCTTCACGTGTCAAATGGCCCCAGCCACTCGAAATAATAATGCCCTTCTTCATTATTAGAAGCTTTCTAGCTGTCCACAATAATGTAATCTTTAGTGGATAAAAACGTCATGCCTGACATTTTAGGCAAGGATCAGACCCTCTCAATGTATCTATAAATTGAGAGTTATGTTTTGTTTTAGGGACATCGGAATAACGAGTGCAAGAAAAAAAAAAAAAAAAAAAAAAAAAAAAAAAAAAAACACTCTCTATCTAGTAAATTTTCAGTTCAATGTCTAGTGAGTAATTCCTCCCTTAGAAGGGGAAAAATGTAAAATATTGTAAGAGTCTTCCCTTTTTGGGAACTCTGTTATCAATAAATCTTTGTTTTGTTATTTTTGAGTGTTCATACAATTTAGAGTGATGAAACTTGTAAGTGACAGAGTGTCAGGTCGACGATGATTAACAGTACCACAGGCACCATGCCAACAGGGAAAGCAACCACACAGACCAATGAACGACACAGGCTGGCTTGAATAGTTTCTATCTATGTAAGTATAACACTCACTACATCACAATTACACATTTATTGATACAAGAGTCTTCTTTTCACAATTTTTATATTTATTCCCTTCTTTGTTAAAACATAAATTCCGTACACATCCACACACCCAAACTGGTACCAGTTTGGGTGTGTGGATGTGTACGGAATTTATGTTTTAACAAAGAAGGGAATAAATATAAAAATTGTGAAAAGAAGACTCTTGTATCAATAAATGTGTAATTGTGATGTAGTGAGTGTTATACTTACATAGATAGAAACTATTCAAGCCAGCCTGTGTCGTTCATTGGTCTGTGTGGTTGCTTTCCCTGTTGGCATGGTGCCTGTGGTACTGTTAATCATCGTCGACCTGACACTCTGTCACTTACAAGTTTCATCACTCTAAATTGTATGAACACTCAAAAATAACAAAACAAAGATTTATTGATAACAGAGTTCCCAAAAAGGGAAGACTCTTACAATATTTTACATTTTTCCCCTTCTAAGGGAGGAATTACTCACTAGACATTGAACTGAAAATTTACTAGATAGAGAGTGTTTTTTTTTTTTTTTTTTTTTTTTTTTTTCTTGCACTCGTTATTCCGATGTCCCTAAAACAAAACATAACTCTCAATTTATAGATACATTGAGAGGGTCTGATCCTTGCCTAAAATGTCAGGCATGACGTTTTTATCCACTAAAGATTACATTATTGTGGACAGCTAGAAAGCTTCTAATAATGAAGAAGGGCATTATTATTTCGAGTGGCTGGGGCCATTTGACACGTGAAGCATCTTTCTTTAAGATGATGATGATTTGTCATCTTCAGAGGGGGGTCCCTCCATTGTCTCCGAATCTTTGCTTTCGCAAAAGTGACAAAGATGTTCTTCAAAAAGTTGTTCTGCATGTCGGCAGAAGTGTTGGCGTGTAGCATTGGATACTTCCATGCTATTGTTCATGAATTTTTCGCCAAACTTGGAGGCTTGACGAAGATCTTCTTGGCTGGTGTTGTTGTAACTCCAGCTTGTAATTATACAATGCGAGTCGGTATAATTAATCTTCTTTTTTGAACCAGAGATAATCTCGATGATTTTTTCTGATATTCTTCTTAAACCATTGATGCGATTGGGATGAAGAATCTCTGTAAAAGGTAGATCTTTGTCTTCCATTGGTTGAGATTGTTCAATATCTCTATTGGCTTTAGAAAGACCAATTTCCAGAAAGTGGTATGGAGAAAGAGTTGATTCTTGAATCCATTCTGGGAGTGAAGAGATGCATCTGATGTAGATCGGATTATCTTTTGCTTTAAGTACTTTCTTTCGAAAGTTTTTAATGGATTCTACCATGTTGCTTGGGAAGAAAATGAGTTCTTGAAGGTTGCAACTTGGGTAGATATTGTCGATTAGTCCAGCTTGAAAGGCTTGGTATACTAATTTTGCATCTGATCCTTCGAGGAAGTTGAACAGACTTTTTGTTTTCTTGTCCGTAGTGAAAAACTTTTCATGAACAAGGTCTTCTGGGCATGCAGCTCTTGCTTTCTTCCAGATTGTTCTGAAGTCTTCGAAAGAGATTTCAGGATAGTTAACCATTTGTTGAGCGTTATTTGGAACGTCAAACCTTTGGTCTCTGTGAGCTTCTTTGACTTTATGAATTTTTGGTCGAAGAAGTGGTTGGTTAGTCTTGCTTGTATCGTCTTGATAAGTGGCAAGGCTTAATCTTGCAGATGCTTCATTTCTGAATTTTTTGCAAGTAACTTTATCAACTTTACAGAATGTTTCTGTAATTCCCCAGTCAGTATGAACACCGGCATGAGGTCCTTTGTAGATTACATAAAATCTTTCAGCTTCTTTGTTAAGAGCTTTTTTGTAATCTGGTGTAAACTCCTGCACAGATTTGTTAATGGGTGACAAGGTTGTCATTTTACTGATTCCTTCAGTACAAGGATTGGTATCAACCAACAAGCTAGTTTTTCCATCAGGAAGAGGAGTAGCTGTCTCCTTTATTATGCTTTTTAGCAAAGCATCAGCTTTCAACGGATTTGTTGATTCTTTACCAGGTGCCGTTTGCACTGGAATAGCCTTTGTTTTTGAGCTTTCGCTTTCCGGTACATTGGTGACCGTTGTTACTTGTTCATACAAGTTGATTTTCTGCTCAATTGCAGATAGCTCTATGAGGAGCATTTGTTTCTTCATCCTCAAAGTGTTGAGGTCTTCCATTTTTGTAAACTCAAATTTTTGTTTACTTTTTTCTCTAATCTCCCCCTCTCTTTTTTGTAGGTGAAGTTTTTGTGAGGAAATATGTCTTGAGGATCATATCCTTTTATAGGGCTCGAGAGGAGCGAGTGAGATCATGGATGATGTAAGGTATACCTGAAGTCACGGGTGAGGCAGTCTGCCAGTACGTTTTTGTTTCCTGCGAGATGTTCAACAGTGAAAGTATATCGTGAAAACCACTCTTGCCAACGTATTAGCCGGCCTAATTTGTTATCTCCTGCAATCTTAGTTCGGAGGAAATAAGTAAAATTTTTATTATCTGTACGAACCAGGAAATTTACTGGTGTTAAATATACAGAGAATTTTGTAATAACTCTTTTTACAGCGAGTAATTCTTTTTCATTGCTATGGTAGTTTTTCTCAGCTGCTTTGAAACTGCCAGAGGTGTACCTGCAAATTTGTTCTTCGTTTTTGGGGTTTTTAGCTTTTAAAACACCTCCCCAAAATTCATCAGAAGCATCAGTTTCAATAATTAAACTGTCTTCAATGTTTGGAAGATAAAGTTTTGGAAAATTGATTAAAACTTTCTTTATCTTTTTGATGTAGTCTGTATCAGCATTTGACCAATTCCAAATGACATCTTTTTTTAATTTTGCCTGTAAAGGTTTTCTCATGGCTGCAAGTTTTTCAATATATGTTTCAGCATAAGTTAAAACACCAAGAAATCTTTGTAGTTGCTTTTTGTCTTCTAAAACATTTGGAAAGTCATGTAAATGTTCAAGAATATGTTTTTGAGGACAATGGGTACCTTCATTTATTTCTAAACCTAAAAAATTGATTTTTGTTTTGAAAAGATGAGCTTTCTTTTTTGAAAGTATTATACCATATTTTAAAATAGTTCTGAGAACCTGTGTGACATGAACATAGTGTTCTTGTTCATTTTTGCTGAAGATCATGATGTCATCAACGTATACAGTGCAGAAACCTTCAAGGCCTCGAAGAGCATTCTGCATGTGTCTTTGAAAAATACTAGGAGCTTGTTTAAGCCCAAAGGGTAGTACTTTCCATTGAAAGAGTCCATCAGGACATGTGAAGGCAGTGAGAAGCTGCGATTCTTCATCAAGTAGAACTTGCCAGAAACCTGACTTGCAGTCGAAACTTGAATAAATGTTTTTTCCTCGTAGAAGAGTCAAGAGTTCGTGCATATTGGGGAGATTATGTGAGTCTCCAATAGTTGCATCATTGATTGCTTTGTAGTTAACAACCATTCGCTTCTTTCCTCTTCTTTTCTCTGCTTCTTTATTGACAAGAAAGGCAGGAGACATATGAGGGGATTTTGATTCTATAATTAGTCTCATATCAAGTAATTCTTTGATTTGTTTGGAAAATTCTTCTCTATCTTGTAGAGAGTAAACCATAGGTTTTTCTCTAATAACCGTTTTGGGATCAATAAGCTTGATTGAAGCTTTCATCCATCCTTTGGTTTTATTTGGATCAATAGGATTTTCAGAACAAACTTTTTCAAGAAGATCTTCAATCTGTTTGAACCTGGTAGTTTGAATAGAAATAATCCTTTCTTTATTAATCTCTTCATGAGTTATATTAGTACCTGGAATTTGTTTTTCTTTAGAACCTTTTTCTTGAGTTTCAAGAAAACCTGGTTTTCCTTTGCTATAGGCCTCTGTAACCTTTTTTATAATTACCATATCATTATTAAGATGAAAGGCAATTCTATCTATCCATTGTATGAATGGTCCATAGACTTGACAGAAGTTGTTACCAATTATGATATCAATTCCTGAATTTTGTTGGTAAATAGTGGGAACATTGAAATGTTCTCCTGAAAGTTCGAGATTAATATTTCTACAAACTTTATTAATTTTTATGGTTTCACCATTTGCAATAGTGGCACTAATTTCTTTGGGAGCGTTTTCCCAGAGTTCATCCGGAATGATGAATTTGCTTGCAAGACATAAAGATGCACCTGTGTCTACAAAACAATGTACTCTAAATTTTTTATATCCTTTAAAGTTAAGGAAGGCAGAAACATAAATAGAGTTTGGATTAGTAAGATTCATGATAAGGGAATCATCAATCTTCTGGAGGTTTACGCAAAAATGGTTAATCTCCTCCTCCCTGAAAAGCGAGGTATGTATGGGACTAGTCTGAGTCATCCGTTGTTGATTCGTATTCTTCAGTGTCTGATGAAGATTCTGTTTCAACATGATATATAAAAACATGTTGCGTACCATCATACTCTTCTTCAAGAGCTTCATAGCCTCCATTGTTAGCGGTTTGTAAAACCTTGACTTTGTCAGGGTATTTTTTTCTATTTGGACATTCGTTTGCGTAGTGTCCTTCTTCATTGCAGATCCAACACCTACATTTTTTCTTTCCTTGCGGACAAGAAGTAGTTTTCTTAGGTGTTTCTTTTGATGGTTTCTTGAAGTATTTTCCTGGTGAAAATTTTCTTCTTTTCTTTTTCCAAAAAGATTTGTATTTCTTTTTGTTTTTATGCTTTTTCTTAGTATAATTTTTCTTTCCAATATCAAAGTTTTTGAAATCAGAGAGAATGCTACAACAATCTTTGCTTATAGTTTTAAGCTTTTGTTGTTTATATCTGTCTTGACAGATTCTATCAATTTCTTCTTTTGCAATTTTTGTTGCGTAAGAAAGACTGGTTTGCTGGATTTCTCCAGTAGCTTCTTTTTTCCATCTGTCTGTACAGGTTTCTCCAATAATTGGAATTTTCATGAGATAAGCAGATATCCATTGCGCATATTCACTTCTCTGTGGAATATCATACAAATATGATTCATACATACATGTGTATTTGTCGAGAAGACTAATATCATGTAATTGGAGTTTAGTCATTGAAACTCTTGCTATGTCAACCTTCTTATTAATGGTGAAGTCTTTATTAGAAATATAATCAAGACCTAAGAAAGTAGTGTATATGACATTTATGAGATTATCAAAAAGATCTGAGCCATGTAGTTCTTCATTCCAATTATTGTTTCTTAGGAATTTCTGCACGATTCCATCAGTTTTGTGTTCTAAAAGTAGTAGAACATTTTTTGCTTTTTCAAATTCATCTGGATTTGTTTGTAAGATTAGTGAAATCTCAGTAACCCATTTTTCTACAACTCTTTCTCTGAGTTTTAAATCTTGGATACAATCAATATTGAGTACATTGATCGTATTGGGTCCTTGGCCACTATTTGGAATTCCATTGTGGACAGGCATTTTGAACTCGTATTTCTTTTTATTGCCTCTTCTTGTGGCTGTATAAGAAGATTCTGCTTCATCATCTTCCATATCTGAATATTCGAACTTAACAGTCTTTGTATTTGTTTTAAAATTATCTTCTTGTTCTGATTCAGTATCGGGTTCATTTATTTTAGTCATTCTAAAATATTGATCAAAAAGTTTGGGTTCTTTTTGATACAATTCTTCACATTCTTCAGTTTCTAAAGATAAAAGCTGAATAAGCTTTTGGTCAGTTTTATCATAATCTTCATATTGAAGGTTAAAGAAATATTTCTCGAGACGTTCAGAGATTGTTTCTTTCATTTTTATTCTTTCTTGAAAATGTTAATTTTCTGGGAATCTTTTGAGCTTCCTAAGTCAGGGTTTCCAACACTAGGATTGGGAGGTGAGTATTTCTTAAGACCTGAATATTTTCCAGGCTTGGTTTTTTGTTCTATGATGGAGATATTCTTGATGTGCTCAAGTATGTCTTTATTACATGGGCAAGAGTCAATCTTTTCAGATAACTCTTTAGTAATGTCTGCAATAATTTTTGCAGATGCTACTTCCAACTGGGTAATGGTTACGTATTTATTGAATGTTAAGTCCATGTTTATAATCAGCCCATCAATTTTTTCATTAAGGAGATTGATTGATCTATTTATCTCGGGTATCGAGGTGATTGATTTATTGAGCTCGGGTATCGAGGTCATCCTATTAGTTGTTTTAACTGATCATGTATATTAGTGATCTTAATGTTGGTTTCCTTAAGAGTGCCCTCAATATTTGCCTTTTTGGCGACTTCTTCAACAAATTGGTTGTTTTTTAAAGAGTTTTCTAAAAGAATTGAATGTTTGTCAATAGACTGGGTTAACTTGATAGTTAATTTATTTTGTCTTTCAATAACTTCGAAGAATTTTTCAAAATCTTTTTTATCAAGATTGTTTTTAACCATAAAGGCTAAATCGTTTTTAAATTGGTTAAAAGGTATTTTATTTTTTGAAATATCTTTAGAAATATCTTTTGAAATACCAAGATAATGGCTTATTTTTGAAGTTTTTAAAAGACATCTTGCAATGATTTGGTTGAGATTATTGCAATGATTTACGATTGTTTGAACACCAGCTTTACCAGAAGTAGAGAAAACGTATTCTTTCTTTTCAGTATTATCGTCAAGAGTTTTAATTTTGACTGTTTTACCTTTTTTATAGAAATGAGGAAAATCAATTTTATTATTCATTTATAATGTCAGTGATTTGTTTGATATTCTGGCGTAGACTATCAATTTTTAAAGACATGTTTCTTATTAGGTTATTATCTTTTCTCTCCGAGCTTTCTCCTATGTGGAGTGAATCCATAGAAATTCTTGGTCTAAGAGTTTCTCCTAGAGCTTTTTTATTTCTAGCTATATTTAAAACCCAAGAGTTTTCTTGAGGATTTATGTCGCAGAATTGTTTATCTTTGACATGGCCTATTTCTGAAAAGACATCATCAAGTTCGATGTACTCGTCTTTCTTATAGTCTATGCTATGGTGACTGTTGGTCAGGGCATATCCTATGAGATATGTTATGGTGAAAGGTTTATCACCTGGACTCATTAGGTCACTTCTTTCAAAGTGATGTATAAAAGATAAGGTTTTATCTATATTTGCAGATTTTAAATCCAGAGCAAACTTTGGATAGACTGAAAACATAAACTTTTGGTAAGCAAGGTTTCCCTTTGCAGCACCTAAGATGCAGTCCTGTCTGTCAGTAATTCTGTTGTCAATTAAGGCCATTTTTATGGGAGAATTTATTCCTGCTTGGAATTGGGATTTTAACAAAATTTTTACAGCTCCGATATGGACCATTCTAATTTTTGATCTAATCTCAACTGGAATACTTTTTAAGTTATTATGTATTTGCTCCTTAGTTAAAAGGGGTAGAAAGACAGCTCCTATTGTATCTTTTATGTCTACGGACATTTCTTTAGTACTAACAAAGTAGAAAATTTCATTTTTCCTTTTAAGGGGATTTAGAATACTAAGTTTAGAAGGAACATTTTTGAAAATGTTTTCTTTCTTTATTTTTAAATCAATTTTCTTAACTCTAGAGAGAAGGTCTTGTTTTATTAAAAGATTTGCATGAAAGCCGTCTTCATCTTCAACATAAGTTAAGATTTGTTTTTCTTCTGAATTATTTTCTTCAGTGTTGTTGAAAATTTCATTATTCATTTTAAGAAAAGCTAACAGGTTAAAATAAACTTTCTGAGTTTTGAAACTAATTTTTTATTTCTATCAAGATGTTCTTGATGTACTTTTTGCTTATGCAGGAGATACATACGTATATTAACCAAGTTTGGTATATATTCGTTAGTATGTTTATTTTGTGCTTGTAGAATTCTGAAATCTATATGCACCAAGTCTTTTTTATTATTGAAAAGTATTTCTTTATGTTGAGAGATTTCAATCTCTTTATTATGAATATGTTCAAACTTTACTCTGTAAAGTGTTTTATTATAATGTAATGCCATATTTATCAAGGCTCTGATACCAGTTTGAACATATTCATAATAAAGAGATTGAAATCTCTCAACATAAAGAAATACTTTTCAATAATAAAAAAGACTTGGTGCATATAGATTTCAGAATTCTACAAGCACAAAATAAACATACTAACGAATATATACCAAACTTGGTTAATATACGTATGTATCTCCTGCATAAGCAAAAAGTACATCAAGAACATCTTGATAGAAATAAAAAATTAGTTTCAAAACTCAGAAAGTTTATTTTAACCTGTTAGCTTTTCTTAAAATGAATAATGAAATTTTCAACAACACTGAAGAAAATAATTCAGAAGAAAAACAAATCTTAACTTATGTTGAAGATGAAGACGGCTTTCATGCAAATCTTTTAATAAAACAAGACCTTCTCTCTAGAGTTAAGAAAATTGATTTAAAAATAAAGAAAGAAAACATTTTCAAAAATGTTCCTTCTAAACTTAGTATTCTAAATCCCCTTAAAAGGAAAAATGAAATTTTCTACTTTGTTAGTACTAAAGAAATGTCCGTAGACATAAAAGATACAATAGGAGCTGTCTTTCTACCCCTTTTAACTAAGGAGCAAATACATAATAACTTAAAAAGTATTCCAGTTGAGATTAGATCAAAAATTAGAATGGTCCATATCGGAGCTGTAAAAATTTTGTTAAAATCCCAATTCCAAGCAGGAATAAATTCTCCCATAAAAATGGCCTTAATTGACAACAGAATTACTGACAGACAGGACTGCATCTTAGGTGCTGCAAAGGGAAACCTTGCTTACCAAAAGTTTATGTTTTCAGTCTATCCAAAGTTTGCTCTGGATTTAAAATCTGCAAATATAGATAAAACCTTATCTTTTATACATCACTTTGAAAGAAGTGACCTAATGAGTCCAGGTGATAAACCTTTCACCATAACATATCTCATAGGATATGCCCTGACCAACAGTCACCATAGCATAGACTATAAGAAAGACGAGTACATCGAACTTGATGATGTCTTTTCAGAAATAGGCCATGTCAAAGATAAACAATTCTGCGACATAAATCCTCAAGAAAACTCTTGGGTTTTAAATATAGCTAGAAATAAAAAAGCTCTAGGAGAAACTCTTAGACCAAGAATTTCTATGGATTCACTCCACATAGGAGAAAGCTCGGAGAGAAAAGATAATAACCTAATAAGAAACATGTCTTTAAAAATTGATAGTCTACGCCAGAATATCAAACAAATCACTGACATTATAAATGAATAATAAAATTGATTTTCCTCATTTCTATAAAAAAGGTAAAACAGTCAAAATTAAAACTCTTGACGATAATACTGAAAAGAAAGAATACGTTTTCTCTACTTCTGGTAAAGCTGGTGTTCAAACAATCGTAAATCATTGCAATAATCTCAACCAAATCATTGCAAGATGTCTTTTAAAAACTTCAAAAATAAGCCATTATCTTGGTATTTCAAAAGATATTTCTAAAGATATTTCAAAAAATAAAATACCTTTTAACCAATTTAAAAACGATTTAGCCTTTATGGTTAAAAACAATCTTGATAAAAAAGATTTTGAAAAATTCTTCGAAGTTATTGAAAGACAAAATAAATTAACTATCAAGTTAACCCAGTCTATTGACAAACATTCAATTCTTTTAGAAAACTCTTTAAAAAACAACCAATTTGTTGAAGAAGTCGCCAAAAAGGCAAATATTGAGGGCACTCTTAAGGAAACCAACATTAAGATCACTAATATACATGATCAGTTAAAACAACTAATAGGATGACCTCGATACCCGAGCTCAATAAATCAATCACCTCGATACCCGAGATAAATAGATCAATCAATCTCCTTAATGAAAAAATTGATGGGCTGATTATAAACATGGACTTAACATTCAATAAATACGTAACCATTACCCAGTTGGAAGTAGCATCTGCAAAAATTATTGCAGACATTACTAAAGAGTTATCTGAAAAGATTGACTCTTGCCCATGTAATAAAGACATACTTGAGCACATCAAGAATATCTCCATCATAGAACAAAAAACCAAGCCTGGAAAATATTCAGGTCTTAAGAAATACTCACCTCCCAATCCTAGTGTTGGAAACCCTGACTTAGGAAGCTCAAAAGATTCCCAGAAAATTAACATTTTCAAGAAAGAATAAAAATGAAAGAAACAATCTCTGAACGTCTCGAGAAATATTTCTTTAACCTTCAATATGAAGATTATGATAAAACTGACCAAAAGCTTATTCAGCTTTTATCTTTAGAAACTGAAGAATGTGAAGAATTGTATCAAAAAGAACCCAAACTTTTTGATCAATATTTTAGAATGACTAAAATAAATGAACCCGATACTGAATCAGAACAAGAAGATAATTTTAAAACAAATACAAAGACTGTTAAGTTCGAATATTCAGATATGGAAGATGATGAAGCAGAATCTTCTTATACAGCCACAAGAAGAGGCAATAAAAAGAAATACGAGTTCAAAATGCCTGTCCACAATGGAATTCCAAATAGTGGCCAAGGACCCAATACGATCAATGTACTCAATATTGATTGTATCCAAGATTTAAAACTCAGAGAAAGAGTTGTAGAAAAATGGGTTACTGAGATTTCACTAATCTTACAAACAAATCCAGATGAATTTGAAAAAGCAAAAAATGTTCTACTACTTTTAGAACACAAAACTGATGGAATCGTGCAGAAATTCCTAAGAAACAATAATTGGAATGAAGAACTACATGGCTCAGATCTTTTTGATAATCTCATAAATGTCATATACACTACTTTCTTAGGTCTTGATTATATTTCTAATAAAGACTTCACCATTAATAAGAAGGTTGACATAGCAAGAGTTTCAATGACTAAACTCCAATTACATGATATTAGTCTTCTCGACAAATACACATGTATGTATGAATCATATTTGTATGATATTCCACAGAGAAGTGAATATGCGCAATGGATATCTGCTTATCTCATGAAAATTCCAATTATTGGAGAAACCTGTACAGACAGATGGAAAAAAGAAGCTACTGGAGAAATCCAGCAAACCAGTCTTTCTTACGCAACAAAAATTGCAAAAGAAGAAATTGATAGAATCTGTCAAGACAGATATAAACAACAAAAGCTTAAAACTATAAGCAAAGATTGTTGTAGCATTCTCTCTGATTTCAAAAACTTTGATATTGGAAAGAAAAATTATACTAAGAAAAAGCATAAAAACAAAAAGAAATACAAATCTTTTTGGAAAAAGAAAAGAAGAAAATTTTCACCAGGAAAATACTTCAAGAAACCATCAAAAGAAACACCTAAGAAAACTACTTCTTGTCCGCAAGGAAAGAAAAAATGTAGGTGTTGGATCTGCAATGAAGAAGGACACTACGCAAACGAATGTCCAAATAGAAAAAAATACCCTGACAAAGTCAAGGTTTTACAAACCGCTAACAATGGAGGCTATGAAGCTCTTGAAGAAGAGTATGATGGTACGCAACATGTTTTTATATATCATGTTGAAACAGAATCTTCATCAGACACTGAAGAATACGAATCAACAACGGATGACTCAGACTAGTCCCATACATACCTCGCTTTTCAGGGAGGAGGAGATTAACCATTTTTGCGTAAACCTCCAGAAGATTGATGATTCCCTTATCATGAATCTTACTAATCCAAACTCTATTTATGTTTCTGCCTTCCTTAACTTTAAAGGATATAAAAAATTTAGAGTACATTGTTTTGTAGACACAGGTGCATCTTTATGTCTTGCAAGCAAATTCATCATTCCGGATGAACTCTGGGAAAACGCTCCCAAAGAAATTAGTGCCACTATTGCAAATGGTGAAACCATAAAAATTAATAAAGTTTGTAGAAATATTAATCTCGAACTTTCAGGAGAACATTTCAATGTTCCCACTATTTACCAACAAAATTCAGGAATTGATATCATAATTGGTAACAACTTCTGTCAAGTCTATGGACCATTCATACAATGGATAGATAGAATTGCCTTTCATCTTAATAATGATATGGTAATTATAAAAAAGGTTACAGAGGCCTATAGCAAAGGAAAACCAGGTTTTCTTGAAACTCAAGAAAAAGGTTCTAAAGAAAAACAAATTCCAGGTACTAATATAACTCATGAAGAGATTAATAAAGAAAGGATTATTTCTATTCAAACTACCAGGTTCAAACAGATTGAAGATCTTCTTGAAAAAGTTTGTTCTGAAAATCCTATTGATCCAAATAAAACCAAAGGATGGATGAAAGCTTCAATCAAGCTTATTGATCCCAAAACGGTTATTAGAGAAAAACCTATGGTTTACTCTCTACAAGATAGAGAAGAATTTTCCAAACAAATCAAAGAATTACTTGATATGAGACTAATTATAGAATCAAAATCCCCTCATATGTCTCCTGCCTTTCTTGTCAATAAAGAAGCAGAGAAAAGAAGAGGAAAGAAGCGAATGGTTGTTAACTACAAAGCAATCAATGATGCAACTATTGGAGACTCACATAATCTCCCCAATATGCACGAACTCTTGACTCTTCTACGAGGAAAAAACATTTATTCAAGTTTCGACTGCAAGTCAGGTTTCTGGCAAGTTCTACTTGATGAAGAATCGCAGCTTCTCACTGCCTTCACATGTCCTGATGGACTCTTTCAATGGAAAGTACTACCCTTTGGGCTTAAACAAGCTCCTAGTATTTTTCAAAGACACATGCAGAATGCTCTTCGAGGCCTTGAAGGTTTCTGCACTGTATACGTTGATGACATCATGATCTTCAGCAAAAATGAACAAGAACACTATGTTCATGTCACACAGGTTCTCAGAACTATTTTAAAATATGGTATAATACTTTCAAAAAAGAAAGCTCATCTTTTCAAAACAAAAATCAATTTTTTAGGTTTAGAAATAAATGAAGGTACCCATTGTCCTCAAAAACATATTCTTGAACATTTACATGACTTTCCAAATGTTTTAGAAGACAAAAAGCAACTACAAAGATTTCTTGGTGTTTTAACTTATGCTGAAACATATATTGAAAAACTTGCAGCCATGAGAAAACCTTTACAGGCAAAATTAAAAAAAGATGTCATTTGGAATTGGTCAAATGCTGATACAGACTACATCAAAAAGATAAAGAAAGTTTTAATCAATTTTCCAAAACTTTATCTTCCAAACATTGAAGACAGTTTAATTATTGAAACTGATGCTTCTGATGAATTTTGGGGAGGTGTTTTAAAAGCTAAAAACCCCAAAAACGAAGAACAAATTTGCAGGTACACCTCTGGCAGTTTCAAAGCAGCTGAGAAAAACTACCATAGCAATGAAAAAGAATTACTCGCTGTAAAAAGAGTTATTACAAAATTCTCTGTATATTTAACACCAGTAAATTTCCTGGTTCGTACAGATAATAAAAATTTTACTTATTTCCTCCGAACTAAGATTGCAGGAGATAACAAATTAGGCCGGCTAATACGTTGGCAAGAGTGGTTTTCACGATATACTTTCACTGTTGAACATCTCGCAGGAAACAAAAACGTACTGGCAGACTGCCTCACCCGTGACTTCAGGTATACCTTACATCATCCATGATCTCACTCGCTCCTCTCGAGCCCTATAAAAGGATATGATCCTCAAGACATATTTCCTCACAAAAACTTCACCTACAAAAAAGAGAGGGGGAGATTAGAGAAAAAAGTAAACAAAAATTTGAGTTTACAAAAATGGAAGACCTCAACACTTTGAGGATGAAGAAACAAATGCTCCTCATAGAGCTATCTGCAATTGAGCAGAAAATCAACTTGTATGAACAAGTAACAACGGTCACCAATGTACCGGAAAGCGAAAGCTCAAAAACAAAGGCTATTCCAGTGCAAACGGCACCTGGTAAAGAATCAACAAATCCGTTGAAAGCTGATGCTTTGCTAAAAAGCATAATAAAGGAGACAGCTACTCCTCTTCCTGATGGAAAAACTAGCTTGTTGGTTGATACCAATCCTTGTACTGAAGGAATCAGTAAAATGACAACCTTGTCACCCATTAACAAATCTGTGCAGGAGTTTACACCAGATTACAAAAAAGCTCTTAACAAAGAAGCTGAAAGATTTTATGTAATCTACAAAGGACCTCATGCCGGTGTTCATACTGACTGGGGAATTACAGAAACATTCTGTAAAGTTGATAAAGTTACTTGCAAAAAATTCAGAAATGAAGCATCTGCAAGATTAAGCCTTGCCACTTATCAAGACGATACAAGCAAGACTAACCAACCACTTCTTCGACCAAAAATTCATAAAGTCAAAGAAGCTCACAGAGACCAAAGGTTTGACGTTCCAAATAACGCTCAACAAATGGTTAACTATCCTGAAATCTCTTTCGAAGACTTCAGAACAATCTGGAAGAAAGCAAGAGCTGCATGCCCAGAAGACCTTGTTCATGAAAAGTTTTTCACTACGGACAAGAAAACAAAAAGTCTGTTCAACTTCCTCGAAGGATCAGATGCAAAATTAGTATACCAAGCCTTTCAAGCTGGACTAATCGACAATATCTACCCAAGTTGCAACCTTCAAGAACTCATTTTCTTCCCAAGCAACATGGTAGAATCCATTAAAAACTTTCGAAAGAAAGTACTTAAAGCAAAAGATAATCCGATCTACATCAGATGCATCTCTTCACTCCCAGAATGGATTCAAGAATCAACTCTTTCTCCATACCACTTTCTGGAAATTGGTCTTTCTAAAGCCAATAGAGATATTGAACAATCTCAACCAATGGAAGACAAAGATC